>NW_015505306.1:817857-863947 GCF_001515645.1 Sinocyclocheilus grahami | reverse complement strand
AATATTTGGGTTGAAGTGTTCTGGAACAGTGTTGTAAATACAACTTAACCACTGATTTCTAGTTGTGTCCTCTTTTGGAAGGCCAAACAAAGTAGTTTCGCTTTCACAATGAAACACAGCATCACACGCGGCGGCTAGAGTGAGGAACGAGTGAGAGGAGGCCGGTGAGCTTGAGAACGGCGCAGCCGGCGGATTCGACGAAAGAGCGTCCGGAGGGCTTGCGGCAACCACATGTGACGACTCCGGGCTGGACTCCGCTTCGTCCACGGTGAAAGCCGATCCAGCGATGCACAGCGAGAAGTTGATGCATTTCCTCAGTGACCAGCACTGATCAGCTCTAGGCATGACGAAGCGGATGTTGTCCTCTTTTGGAAGGCCAAACAAAGTAGTTTTGCTTTCACAACGAAACACAGTGTCTTCACGGCATGGCGGCGGCAACAACAATACTACAGCGAGAATAAAAGTTACGCTTTCTTTCTTTGCGTGAACATTTGGGCGGCGTTATGCAAATCTTCCCACATAGTGACGTAGACATGTGGGGTCGTGTTAGAACGAGCCGTTTTAGGTAGGCGTGGCTGACTGTTAACTTTTATAAAGAATATCTCTTTGGATTTGAGACTTAAGTCTTTGCAACTTTACAGATCTTCTTTTTGCACCAAGAGCTTGTAACACTTCAAAGAGAAAGAAAAAATTTAAATCGCATCATATGACCCCTTTAATGCTGTCTCTTCATCACTCCCCAGAATAAAATACAATTGTAAAACGTAGTCAGCATAGTTATCAATACACAATCAATGCACATGATGTGTTCATAATCACTAGAAATTGCTGCAGATATAGTGAAACTGCTGTCTATCCTACTTAAACCCATCCAAACATATTGACAGCACGGAGTTGTTTGGAATTATTGAGAGCTCCAGGAACCATGTTTCGGCGAGATCAAAGCGTGTCGCAACTCTGTTTCTCAACAGCTCTGAATTCACCTCAGTCTGAAATAGTAGATCACATTTTAAATAGCTTTTTGTCATTCGGATTGTGTTGTTTATAAAATGTCACACAAATTGGGCAAAAGAGCTCTGCCTGAATACACTTATTTTTGTTCACTCTTTCCTCATGTAGTGAACTGTGTAATAGAGAATTGTGTATGAGTGAATGAATGAATCAGCCGTTTTAGATGCAGTAAATGCATGAATGTGTAAAATGACTCTGTCGCTCGTGATCTCACATGTGCCATGTGGGTTCTGTGGCACAGCAGAGGCCAAATTTCCTGTCCCTTCCCACACTGATAGCTACACTTCAGTTTCTGTAGAAGAAAGTTTCTCAGTATTATGTTGACTGTTACATCATTAATATAGCAACAACCAATATAGTTATTGAAATACGGGATATTGAACAAACCGAATAAACCGATCGTATTTCATCCATTGCAAAAGGACAGGCAGTTCTAAAGTACAGATTAAAAAAACAAATCAGGTTTGTTTGAAATGTGAGCAAACCCTTAAAGTGTTGTTTGGTCTTTCCTTTCAGCCTGCCAGTGTGAATGTGTTCAAATATACCACTTTCTACATATATTACACCATGCTGCTCATCTCCCTGATCCTGGCCTGCTTGTCCGACCAGCCTCCACTCTTTTCACAGGCTGTCAGAGACTCGGTTAGTGAACTTTACTTAAAGAAGGTAGAGGTATGCTTTATTATATGGATGTTGAATTGATGGCCAGTACTATGAATGTGTTTGTGCAGAATCCATGTCCAGAGTCGGGAGCTTCATTCTTGTCCAGAATCACTTTCTGGTGGATCACGGGGTGAGCAGACTCTCAGAGATTCAAGAAACTGGAAAAAATGCATTTGCCAATGTGAATAGGCCATACTTTAACTCTCAAAACATTTTTATTAAAAACATTTTTTTAACGAATGTCTTTTAAAGTGCATATTTTAATGTTTTATGTTTTTGAAAGAACAACATGCTCACCAAGACTGCATTTATTTGATCAAGAAAACAATTAAAAATTTTTGTATTGTGTAATATATTTTGAAATTATTTTTTTTCCTGTGATTGCAAAGCTGTATACTTTTCTGTCTTTTTCTGTAACTTTTGATCAATTTAATGCTTCCTTGCTGAATAAAATAATGAATTTTTTTTTAATGTAATTCTTTTTTTTCTTTCTTTTTTTTTTATATTACTGACTCCAGTGTTTTAATGGTAGTGTAGATTTATAATATTTTCCTTCATTTTGTCAAGGCCTTAGTCATTACCAATGCTGCCCGGCGAACATCCACTGTCGGAGAGATTGTGAATCTGATGTCTGTAGATGCTCAGCGTTTTATGGACCTCATCACCTATATCAACATGATTTGGTCAGCACCTTTGCAGGTTATCCTGGCCCTTTACTTCCTGTGGCAGGTATGTGCCTACACGAAGGTGTCTTGGCTTGTATGCTCATTTCATTACACATCACTAATACCTGTTCTTATGTATTTATTTATTGCTCTTTTGTTATCAGAATCTGGGACCTTCTGTGCTTGCTGGAGTTGCTGTGATGGTCCTAATGGTTCCTCTAAATGCAGTCATTGCCATGAAAACTAAAACTTACCAGGTTTTGAACCTCTTTTCCTGCTCAGCAGGTTTATTTGCCTGAATTTCGTTAATTAGATCATCTTTGTTAATCTGACACTCTCACCCACAGGTTGCCCAAATGAAAAGCAAGGACAATAGGATCAAGCTTATGAATGAGGTGCTGAACGGCATTAAAGTGCTTAAACTCTACGCATGGGAACTGGCGTTCAAAGACAAAGTGTCTGACATCCGAGAGAGTGAATTGCGTGTGCTTAAGAAGACTGCTTACCTTGGTGCTGTGTCCACCTTTACTTGGGTCTGCGCACCATTTTTGGTAGGTGGTGCCTTTGAATTCCAGTCCTGCATGGGCTTTTTCATGATTATGCCCACTGTTTTTGATGCTACCCTGTGTTTGTCTTGTCTCTTTCACAAAGGTTGCCCTCTCCACATTCGCAGTATATGTGTTAGTGGATGAACATAATATTCTGGATGCACAGAAGGCATTTGTTTCTCTGGCCTTGTTCAACATCCTGCGCTTCCCTCTTAATATGTTGCCCATGGTCATCAGCAGCATGGTGCAGGTACTACTCTCTTTCTCTCTCTCTCTTTCTTTAAAAAAAACCCGTTGAATGTGAACCTTGTAATACCTTGTAATATGGTATAAGTTGTCAAATCTTAAATGTTTTTGGACCACTTGTGATCAGATCAAAAGGTTAACATGGAAATCCAGGAACTTGTCATCTGATTTTGATTTTTATTATGACTGTGAAATGTATTGCTTCCTTCAGGCCAGTGTGTCTATGAAGCGCCTGCGTGTGTTTCTGTCCCATGAGGAGTTGGATGAAGACAATGTGGAGCGGCCAGCCATCAGTTCATGTGAGTCCAGTGATTCACAAGCAGTTCAAATCTGCAATAAAAAAAATGTGCCATATTCTGTGGCATGTATTTTTTAGTATGCTGTGCATGTTTGACTCCCAAAGCACTGTAGTCCCCAAACAGTTTCCACAGACAGACATAAAACAGCTTTGTATGAGAGAGTAGCAGCTGTTCAGTAGATCTGTGGGTTTAAAGACATACCGTGTGTTTTGATGTTCACTTAAGAGACTACATTGTTGTTTCCTGCTTATTTAGCTCCAGACAGCATCAGGATTGTGGACGGAGCTTTCAGCTGGTCTAAAGACGAATCCCCTACTTTGAAGAGGTAACGCCATTTTCTTAGCGTGTAAAAGATACAGTATGTGATCCAATGAATAGAATCTTGTTCAGTGTTATTGAGTACTAGGGATGGGAATTGTACAGAATTTCACAATTCTGATGAACGATTCCATGATTCCATGATTTTATTATTTTTGAAGAAGCACCACTCTCCCTCAACAAATATAGTGCCTATTTGAGCCCTGGAAAAGCTCATCAAAGGCTATATAAATAACTTATTATTATAATTATAAGTTTAACATACGACTGATTATGAATAGGACTATACTGGTCGTAGAATATTTTGTTGTTGCATGCAACAGTGACAATGCAAAAGTATATTTATTAGTAAGTAAGTAAGCATATTACTATGTTTCTGCCCACATTGGAAAACATTGAAGAACCATTAATAGAATGTCATGACAGTCATTTGATTTTTATGCTTTAATAACTGTTATCAAATCCCAACCCTATGTACTCTACACAAATGTACTTATTATATTCAAGGCATCAAAATGACTTTTAGCATTGACATGAATATTGCGATTACATAGAGCAGAACCAGTGAAACAGGCTACTGAGGACATTACAGGCAAGTACATGTGCATGAACCCCGATACAGGAGAGCATCAATCGCCAGAGGAAATGTAATCTGGTGAATCTCCTCTGATATTAATGAGAGGGATAATGAAATTTGGGTTGCCGAATTGCTTTCAATCTTAGCTTAATCTCATTTGCTTCAAATCATGTATTGAACTGTGTAATTTGACTTGCATTATTGTTCACTGTAAATTCATTTGTTAATATCAGTACACTCTGAAAGATTTGCCCATAATCTTCAATCAACAATGAAGTAAATGAAGAAATCCTACTGAATGAATGTACCCTTTTATACCTTTATGACACAATGCCGCTTGTGTCCATATGTTGCTTGAACTGTTTGTTGTTCTTTGTATCTTTTCTTGTCTCAGCGTGTCTTTCTCTCTCTTCAGGATTAATGTGCATATTCCTGAGGGGGCGTTTGTTGCTGTGGTAGGGCATGTGGGTTCAGGGAAATCCTCTCTGCTTTCAGCTTTGCTGGGAGAGATGCAGAAGCAAGAAGGATCTGTCTCGATCAAGGTACAGACACAAGCTATGTGCTTTTGCTGTATGTTGTATTTCTTTAGAGCAAGCTTGCCTGAAATTATTTTGTGTGAAAACAGTGGCTCTTGAATTAAGTGCTCTGTTGTATTTGAGTTAAATAGATTATGTATGCACTGGGGCTCAAACATATTTTATTCCACTAGGGTTTTCTTTTATAATTTAATATTTTATTATGTATTAAATACAGTGGGTATAGAAAATAATCACCCCCTTTAAAATAATCACATTTTGTTGCTTTGCAGCCTGAAATGAAGATGGACACATTTTTTGATTTATCCAGCTGTATTTACTCAGTGCAACTTATAACATCCAAGCGAAAGATACCATCATGTCAGAAAAACAAAAATCACAGATTTGGAAAAAAAGATCACCCACTCTTTGTCATAAATTCCTGCAACTGCTTCAGAGTTGCTGTAGGCCTCTTGCTCGCCTCTCTGACCAGTTTCCTCCTGGCTCTTCCATCCAGTTTGGAGTGACATCCTGATCCAGGGAGGGTCTGTGTTGTACCAAATACCTTCCACTTCTTAATAACAGACTTCACTGTGTTTCTAGTAATTGATAAAGCCTTTGAATTTTTTTTGTATCCATCTCCTGACTTGTGCCTGTCCACAGCTTTATCCCAGAGATCTATTGACAGTGCCTTGCCACCCATAGTTTGTAGATTGTTTGCTTCAGCTGCACTACCAAGGACTGAAATGCTCCAGGAAAGCCCTTTTCATGCTGAGCTGATCAAAATGACCACAGCTGATCACAGTTGAAATTCAAATGGCTTCGTGTGCCATTGAGAAGGTGATAAGCTACACCTGATTGAGTTTACAAGTCATTTTTAGGAGGGGGTGATTTTTCCAGCTCAGTGATTCTGTTTTTTTTCTGACATGGTATTATTTCTTTCGCTTGGATGTTATAATGCAACTGAATAAAACAAAAATTGTGTCCATCTTTATTTCAGGCTGCAAAGCAACAAAATGTGATTATTTTAAAGGGGGGTGATTCTCCCCCTTTAAAATAATCACATTTTGTTGCTTTGCAGCCTGAAATGAAGATGGACACATTTTTTTATTTATCCAGCTGTATTTACTCAGTGCAACTTATAACATCCAAGCGAAAGATACCATCATGTCAGAAAAACAAAAATCACAGATTTGGAAAAAAAGATCACCCACTCTTTGTCATAAATTCCTGCAACTGCTTCAGAGTTGCTGTAGGCCTCTTGCTCGCCTCTCTGACCAGTTTCCTCCTGGCTCTTCCATCCAGTTTGGAGTGACATCCTGATCCAGGGAGGGTCTGTGTTGTACCAAATACCTTCCACTTCTTAATAACAGACTTCACTGTGTTTCTAGTAATTGATAAAGCCTTTGAATTTTTTTTGTATCCATCTCCTGACTTGTGCCTGTCCACAGCTTTATCCCAGAGATCTATTGACAGTGCCTTGCCACCCATAGTTTGTAGATTGTTTGCTTCAGCTGCACTACCAAGGACTGAAATGCTCCAGGAAAGCCCTTTTCATGCTGAGCTGATCAAAATGACCACAGCTGATCACAGTTGAAATTCAAATGGCTTCGTGTGCCATTGAGAAGGTGATAAGCTACACCTGATTGAGTTTACAAGTCATTTTTAGGAGGGGGTGATTTTTCCAGCTCAGTGATTCTGTTTTTTTTCTGACATGGTATTATTTCTTTCGCTTGGATGTTATAATGCAACTGAATAAAACAAAAATTGTGTCCATCTTTATTTCAGGCTGCAAAGCAACAAAATGTGATTATTTTAAAGGGGGGTGATTCTTTTCTCGGCTCTCTCGCATTCAATTTTTTTGCACAGCCCTATCTCCCCATGATTTGAAAATTTGCCAAAAAGCATCTTGTATGACTGTGAAAGCAAGAACATCTGACTGTCACATAATCAATGTCCCAAATGTATTTATTTTATTTTGAAAAGCTGTTAATTTCATGTCATAACTGTTCTTTGTTTTGATTTATTAATAACAATGCCTTTAAAGACATTTAAACATTAATAATGGGAGGATAAAGAAATACATTGAGTATCTGACTGTTTTTCAGGGCTCTGTGGCTTACGTGCCTCAGCAGGCCTGGATCCAAAATGCCACTCTCAAAGACAACATTTTGTTTGGACGGGACGGAAAAGACAGCTGGTACCAGAAGGTGGTGGAGGCGTGTGCTCTCCTACCAGACCTGGAGATCCTACCTGGAGGAGACTCAACAGAGATTGGGGAGAAGGTAAATAAAGACTTCAGAATGATTCTTACAATTTGTCCTAACCTAGCACGATAGTTTGAAGGTTAAAGCTGCATGCTGTCACAGGCTGCTTTTAATGCAACAATCTGACATTATTTAAATCTATAATAGCAGTCAGTTGGGTTAATCATATGACATTGTAATTTTAGGGCGTGAATCTGTCTGGAGGTCAGAAACAGCGGGTGAGTGTGGCCAGGGCTGTGTACTGCAACTGTGCAGTGTATCTGCTGGATGACCCGCTCTCTGCCGTGGACGCTCATGTGGGAAAACACATCTTTGAGAAGATCATCGGACCTCAGGGGTTGCTGCAGGGCAGAGTAAGGCCATTTAGTCATGTATTATCCAAATATGTATACATCTCTTATAGGCATTTCACATCACACATGGAACTCTTACAGACTCGGGTTCTGGTGACGCACGGGCTGAGCTTCCTGCCCCAGGCTGACCTGATCTTGGTGATGGTGGATGGAGAGATCACAGAGATGGGCTCTTACACCGAGCTGCTGGGCCGACAAGGCGCTTTTGCTGAGTTCCTGCATACCTACACCAACACAGAGCAGGAGGAGGTGGAGGAGTCAGTGGGAGGTGAGGCTGGCCGCTTCATAGCTGAACTTCTTTCATGCTTTCATGCATCTGTCCTTTCATATAGCCAGTTCCTCTAAATGATTACTATTGTTCATATTGTGTGTGAGATCTTTTTGCCAAATTATTATGTGTCTAGTGATCTTTTTTGTCTGTACATCTATGTTTTCATAATTTCTTCTTATTTGTTGTGTCCCCTCTGTTGGCTTTTCAGAGGAGGGAGGGGAGGCAGAGGACGAAAAAGGGAAATCTGAAGGTTTGAGGGTGTAATTGGTCCCCGGGCCATATAAATTGAATAGGCCTGCTTGTACTGCATGTTTGAATAGGGCTTATTATCCTGGTCTGAGGCCTGAAATATGTGAGGTGCACACTGAGTTTTTTAGTACTTTCCCACTTCATTGCCATTGGACTATAGCTCACAAACCTTAGATTTACATATTACACATTCTTGCACTGTACTCCGTTTTGATAGAGTAAATGGTACCCCTTGTCACAGTAATAGAATTTGATCTCTTCTCAACTCACTTGAGAGCTGAGCAATGATGTAACTGGCTGTTACTACATTACTCACGTACAACACTTGTAATATTGTGAAATATTATTACAATTTAAAATAACTCTTTTCTGTTGTAGTATATTTTCAAATGTAATGTATTTCTGGGATGGTAAAGCTGAATTTACAAAGCTGAATTGACATAATCCTTCAGAAATCATTTTAATATGCTTGTTGGATGCTCAAATAATTTTTTTTAGAATAGAAATTTCAAAAGAACAAAATTTATTTGAAGTAGAAAAGGTATTTACACATGATGATAATTTAATTTAAGGTATACAGGGAAATGTCTTTGTAATCTGTGCAGGACATTTTTTTTTTTTTTGAATGGAGCACTTTGAATGGCTTCACCATTTGGCCTTCACCAGTCTTGTCGCTGTGTCAGTTCCTCATATGTCTGAGGTAGAGGTCTTCTCGGGTCCTAAAATCTGTACCCGACCCAAATCACTTCTTACCCGAACCCGACGTGCATAAATTAATTATTTTTATAGAAAAACCCGACCCAAAACAGACCCGATGAAATTAGACCCGAGTCCGACGGCATTTATTTTCGAACCCAACTGGACCCGAACGTAAACGGCATTGACGTGTACAGCCTGCAGCCCCGCAGTCAATCAGGAAAAATCCCGGTGTTCTGCAGACTGATTTGGCCACTTCTGCATTACTTTGATTTATTTAACATTTTATTCTATTTATTATTAGGCTAGTTTATATTAGTGCCTGCCTGATGGATACAAGTTATTTCTGAGTTCGCCTTTCAATTGTGACCAGTGGATTTGAAAAATAAACGTGATAGTTTGATAAAAAATAAATCGATAGCCTAATAATTCATGGATTCGCTAGTGTTGAATGCAACCTGATCTCCGGCGAAAGGCTTCTGCACACAAAAAAGAAAAGCCCTGCATGAACACGCAGTATAATGAAGCGAGTGGATTTTCCCGATGGATCTTGTATCTATAAGATGATTTCTGTGTGCGAGGTTACAAACGTATGCTCCTTTTCTATGTGCGTTCCTCACTTAACGCGAAAGTGAACGTAACCTACACATTCGGTATAGATTAAAAGAATTCAGGTCTAATCGGATCCATTTGGAAAAAGCATGTTTATTTTAAATTACCCGAGACCCGAGGCCGCTAATACCGAACCTGACCCATGTCCGAGGTACTCGTCGAAGTATTGGACCCGAACCCTCTCGGGTCGGACCTCGGGTTTTCGAATCCAAGTGGACCCGTGAAGACTGCCAGTCTGAGGTGCTGGGCAGCCTGCTGGTGATTCTTCTAACCTTCACCTCTGAGCCTAAATCTAATGTCTGCTGTTTTGATAGACTGTCTTTCATTTCAGCAGGCCTGAGAGGTGTGGTTGCTTAGAAGCCAATTATGATGGCCTTTTATTGCCATGTTAAATATAGACATGTTTGTACTCAAGTGCAGCCTGGGATTTTAGTCACTGCTTGATTACATAATTTGTTGCAAAAGGATTGTGTTGCGTAGGTGCTTTTGAATGCCATGACTTCTAGATAATAAGAAAGCTTGTCTTCTGTAACTTAGAATAGTTTAAAAAGTCTTTGGTACAAGTATGGATGTGGAAAAGCATGAAGCATGCAGGAAGATGTGTGTAATTCTGATTTGGTATATATTTTCTCATCCATAGAAGCAGTCCCACGGAAAGGACTTGAGAATGGGGGTCCTGCTGCCATGTTGGGGTAAGAGATTTCCAATAACTTTTCTGATTTATTTCTTTGTTCTTAATAAACACTGTGTCTAGACCTGTTGCAGCATGATGAATCACTAGCGGCGAGACATTTTGTCTTTCCCAATTTGTGCATTGCTTTCTGTATGTCTTCTGATGTCATATGATAGATTTGTGTGAGAAACAGGTGGAAATTTAATTGGTTATTCACTGATGATCTGCTTTGTGAGCTTGAGAAAACATGGTGACGAAAATCATGGGTCCTTGAATCAGTCATTGCCACTTCTCTCATGAATTCCAAATGACGTTCATCAGTTTGACAGATAAAAAACAAGAACAAAACCATGTAAATCTATGCATCAAATTCGGGTCTAATCGGATCCATTTGGAAAAAGCATGTTTATTTTAAATTACCCGAGACCCGAGGCCGCTAATACCGAACCCGACCCATGTCCGAGGTACTCGTCGAAGTATTGGACCCGAACCCTCTCGGGTCGGACCTCGGGTTTTCGAATCCAAGTGGACCCGTGAAGACCGCCAGTCTGAGGTGCTGGGCAGCCTGCTGGTGATTCTTCTAACCTTCACCTCTGAGCCTAAATCTAATGTCTGCTGTTTTGATAGACTGTCTTTCATTTCTGCAGGCCTGAGAGGTGTGGTTGCTTAGAAGCCAATTATGATGGCCTTTTATTGCCATGTTAAATATAGACATGTTTGTACTCAAGTGCAGCCTGGGATTTTAGTCACTGCTTGATTACATAATTTGTTGCAAAAGGATTGTGTTGCGTAGGTGCTTTTGAATGCCATGACTTCTAGATAATAAGAAAGCTTGTCTTCTGTAACTTAGAATAGTTTAAAAAGTCTTTGGTACAAGTATGGATGTGGAAAAGCATGAAGCATGCAGGAAGATGTGTGTAATTCTGATTTGGTATATATTTTCTCATCCATAGAAGCAGTCCCACGGAAAGGACTTGAGAATGGGGGTCCTGCTGCCATGTTGGGGTAAGAGATTTCCAATAACTTTTCTGATTTATTTCTTTGTTCTTAATAAACACTGTGTCTAGACCTGTTGCAGCATGATGAATCACTAGCGGCGAGACATTTTGTCTTTCCCAATTTGTGCATTGCTTTCTGTATGTCTTCTGATGTCATATGATAGATTTGTGTGAGAAACAGGTGGAAATTTAATTGGTTATTCACTGATGATCTGCTTTGTGAGCTTGAGAAAACATGGTGACGAAAATCATGGGTCCTTGAATCAGTCATTGCCACTTCTCTCATGAATTCCAAATGACGTTCATCAGTTTGACAGATAAAAAACAAGAACAAAACCATGTAAATCTATGCATCAGATCTTGCATGATGTGTATGCTCACTCATTCATTTGTGCTAGATTTTATAAATCACTTGTATTATGGTTTATAAGGACTCTGTGTTATATCTAACAACCATTTAACATTTAAATCATGTACTAACAATATTTTGACATTATTTACTATCCTGGTGTTTCTCTGTGTCCTGTAGGCAGAGTCTGAACTCTCTCAATGCAGCAGGCACAGGTAAAACCCCACAGAAAACTGAACCTAATGATGTTGCGGCCGCAAAGAAGACCAAATCTGCAGAAGCTGCCCGACTAACTGAGGCTGACAAGGCCAACACTGGCAGGGTATAAGTCAGCTGTCTCTGTGTCAGGATGTTAGAGCATGGTTCCTTTTTCCATTTAATTTTGAGATATAGTGAATATTGTTTGTTATGCAGGTGAAGCTGTCTGTGTTTTGGGAGTACATGAAGGCTATCGGCTTGCCCTTGTCCATCTTCAGTATATTTCTGTTCTTCTGTCATCATCTGTCCTCTCTGGGCTCAAACTACTGGCTCAGTCTCTGGACAGATGACCCTGTTATCAACAACACACAGCCCAACAGAGAGATGCGTTTAGGGGTGTATGGAGCCCTCGGAATCTCACAAGGTAATTTAAGAGACATTCAGATTGTTGTGTGTGATTGTTTATATTCACATCTGAAATTCCTGAAAACTGTTTTTAATATGACAACTTTTATATAAATAGAAAAAAGTTCTCACCAACAGTGAAGTTTTGAGCTATGTGGTCACTGTTGGTTAGAACTTGTAAAATATTTTTTTCACTGTATGGAGCTTTGGTGTGCCAGCTTTTTCCTTAATGTCATCAAATCAATAAATACTCACCTTCCAAAATTCACTTTTAAAAGGTTTTCTTTTCTTTTCTTTTTTTTGAAAATACCATCTTAATTTCATAGGTGAACTATACCTGCCGATTAATAATTATGGTATTTTCTTCGTATTTTAGATAAACCAATATGTTAAATTGCAGCCCCTTAAAATAATTTTAATGCAATGCAGTTTTATGCAATTCAACATATTTTTTGTATTAAATGTTTGTTATTAATATATGTCTATGTAGTTCTTTATATGTTTTTATTATTATTATTATTATTAATTAGCTTATTGGTCCAGAAACCATTTTGAAGCTAGCTTTTGAAACCTTTTTTCATATTGCAGCCCCTTAAAATAATTTTAATGCAATGCAGTTTTATGCAATTCAATATATTTTTTGTATTAAATGTTTGTTATTAATATATGTCTATGTAGTTCTTTATATGTTTTTATTATTATTATTATTATTATTAATTAGCTTATTGGTCCAGAAACCATTTTGAAGCTAGCTTTTGAAACCTTTTTTCATTTTTTTCTCTCTGATAGGCATTGCAGTGTTCTGCTATTCTGTGGCGGTGTCGGTTGGTGGGATCTTAGCCTCCCGCTACCTGCACCAGACGATGCTCTACAACATCCTGAGATCACCCATGTCTTTCTTCGAACGCACACCCAGTGGCAATCTGGTCAACCGCTTTGCCAAAGAGACAGACACCATTGACTCGGTCATCCCTAGCATCATAAAAATGTTCATGGGCTCCATGTTTAATGTGCTGGGCTCATGTGCTGTCATCCTCATTGCCACGCCACTGGTAGCCATCATCATCCCACCGCTGGGCCTGTTCTACTTCTTTGTACAGGTCAGTCAGTTGTTTTACCTTGCGGCTGCATGATAGCTAAGACTAGCAACTCTCTAGGCTAAAATACATTTAAATAGAAAATATTTGAGATCTAAAACTTCAATGTAAGTGTAATCATTTGCTGGGTGCTGCTCTAACATTTGTCTTTTCATCTCTGTTAGCGTTTTTACGTGGCGTCCTCTCGGCAGCTGAAACGACTGGAGTCCGTGAGCCGCTCTCCTGTCTACACACACTTCAACGAGACACTGCTGGGCACCAGTGTGATCAGAGCATTTGGAGAGCAGCAGCGCTTCATCACAGAGAGTGATGGCAGAGTGGACCACAACCAAACAGCTTATTTCCCCAGCATTGTAGCCAACCGGTGAGAATTCACAGAACCTCGCATGATTTTACCATTAGGTTAGATGTATTAGTGTTTCGTTTTTTGGAAAGCTGATGATTTGATGTGTCTTTGTGCCTCTGTGTCCTGCAGATGGTTGGCAGTGAGGTTAGAGTTTGTGGGAAACCTTATTGTGACATCTGCAGCGCTTTTTGCTGTGATGGCCAGGGACAGTCTGAGTCCAGGTATCATGGGGCTGTCCATCTCTTATGCGCTGCAGGTCAGTCTAACTTCTAAAATGATGAGATACAGACCAGATGTCCACTCAAGTCCTTACTAGTTCCATATTTCTCACAGGTCACAGCATCTCTGAACTGGCTGGTGCGGATGTCCTCTGAGCTGGAAACTAGCATAGTGGCGGTGGAGAAGGTGAAGGAATATGGAGACACAGAGAAAGAGGTCAGTGCACCAGCAGGCAGATTGTGTGTGTTCATTCTGTACTTGTGTAGAGTCCAATCTGTGATTAGCCCTGTTCCCTCTTTTATCTCTCACTGTACTAGAGAGATGAGGATAGTTAGCACACAGGGAGGGGTGGGGGATAATATATGTCCACAAGATGTGGCACTAGTTTCTGGAAAGAATTTGGGTAATTTATTTATGGCTATGATTATTTAGGCTACAGTTTGCATTAATATATGAAAGGAAAGTGTGAGATCTTGTAACTGATCTTTTTTTTTTTTTCATTTGGTATGCTGACCACTGGTCACGTTTTAATTTTATTTGAATTTTTAGCTATTTCTAATGAACTTTTTTCCTTCACTTGTTCATTGTTAATTTTAAGTGATTTTTTTAAATGACTAAAAAATTAAAATTATTACATACACTTATAAATATTAGATTCATTACACTGTCATTCAAAAGTTGTGCTCAGTAAGATTTCTTTAAAAGAAGTTAATACTTTTATTCAGCAAGGTTGCATTAAATTAATCAAAAGTGACAGTAAGGACAGTATCACAGTTTCACAAAAAAAACATTTCAGCATCAGATAGTTTCAGATAAATTCAGCTTTGCATCACAGGAATAAATTAATTTTCATTTTAAAATATATTAAAATGAAGACAGTTATTTGAAATTTTTTTTTTTTTTCATTTGGTATGCTGACCACTGGTCACGTTTTAATTTTGTTTGAATTTTTTGCTATTTCTAATGAACTTTTTTCCTTCACTTGTTCATTGTTAATTTTAAGTGATTTTTTAAATGATTAAAAAATTAAAATGATTACATACACTTATAAATATTAGATTCATTACACTGTCATTCAAAAGTTGTGCTCAGTAAGATTTCTTTAAAAGAAGTTAATACTTTTATTCAGCAAGGTTGCATTAAATTAATCAAAAGTGACAGTAAGGACAGTATCACAGTTTCACAAAAAAAACATTTCAGCATCAGATAGTTTCAGATAAATTCAGCTTTGCATCACAGGAATAAATTAATTTTCATTTTAAAATATATTAAAATGAAGACAGTTATTTGAAATAGTAAAAATATTTTACAAAATTGCTGTTTTCCCTGTATTTGTGATCAAATAAATGCAGCCTGGTTGAGGAAAAGATACTTTTTTTCAAAAACATTTGAAAAAATCCTACCCACACTGGACTTTTTAACGGTACTGCAATTAGCAAAATTAGCTGATTAAAATAGTATTAGATGAACTATATAGCATGTTACACTGCAGGACGGGTCAACTTCCTGAAAGTATTTCAGGTTAACTTCATGTATTTCTGGTTTCAATGTTAAAGATGGATTGTTGAGATGTGATTGGTCTATGCTGCATTAATGTCTCTGTTTACAGGCTGAATGGAGGTTGGAGCACTCCACTCTGCCTGCTGGCTGGCCGACCGCTGGTCATATTGAAATCCACAACTTTGGCTTGAGATACAGAGAGGACTTAGAACTGGCTATTTCTGATATCTCGGTCAACATTGAGGGAGCAGAAAAGGTGCGTGGAGCCATTATAATATTCAGAATCAGTTCAAGCTAATAAACAATGTTCATTTAGAAATCTATTCACCTAAGATTTCCTTATAAACATGCAAAGTTAATCATGTATGTATTTGTGTGTTTTTCTTAGGTGGGAATTGTGGGTAGGACAGGAGCAGGAAAGTCCTCTTTGACATTAGGGCTCTTCCGCATCATCGAGGCAGCTCAAGGGGAGATCCATATAGATGGAGTCAACATTGCTGAGCTGGGCCTGCATGAGCTACGATCCAGAATCACAATCATTCCTCAGGCACTGGACTTAAATACATTCATTTAAAGTCACTCATTTGAGGATATCACTATTAAAGTTTTCAAATTGATGTTTTCCTTTCAGAATGATTTCATTTTTTCAGTTAACTTGCCAATGAGAATTGAGCTGTTTTAGTTTTAGTTTTTCTTTTGTATTTCTAAACACCTTTTCCTCTGTCCCAGGATCCAGTGCTGTTCTCTGGTTCCTTGCGTATGAATCTGGACCCCTTTGATGGCTACACTGATGAGGAGGTCTGGAGAGCTCTGGAACTCGCACATCTCAAGAACTTTGTGTCTGGCCTGCCTGACAAACTCAACCATGAGTGTTCAGAGGGAGGAGAGAATCTCAGGTATAAACACCTTCTCAACAATATTTATTCTTCTTTTGACTAAAATCTAATATGACTGTTTCTGACTGTTTCAGTTTGGGTCAGCGGCAGCTGGTTTGCCTGGCTCGAGCTCTGCTCAGGAAGACCAAGATTCTGGTTTTGGATGAAGCCACTGCAGCTGTAGACCTAGAGACGGACAATCTGATACAGTCCACTATCCGAACTCAGTTTGAGGACTGCACCGTTCTGACCATCGCACACCGTCTCAACACCATCATGGACTACACAAGGTTTTTTTTTGGTTTTTTTTGAATAATTAAACTTCAAGAATATTAAATAATAATAAAAAGTTATAAATAATAATAAATATAAAGACTACACCAACACTATATTATATATTGTTATTTAAAATGTTTATGTAGCACTAAATATTTCCTAACATTTTTCTTGAAAGGGTGCTGGTTCTCGATAAAGGCCAGATGGCAGAATTTGATTCTCCGTCCAATTTAATTGCCAAGAAGGGAATTTTCTACAAGATGGCCAAAGACTCAGGTTTGGTCTGATAAGTAGAGGGGCTGAAGAGCCCTCTGTTCATCCTAGGACATATCACTGGGTAGAGCCCATGGAGAGTGGACCTTGTGAGACATGGACTCTGAAGGTACCTCTTCTGTGGGCCTGGAGCTCACACACATAGTGTGAACATGACACCACTCCATCCTCAGCTACTGTAGCCTTCCGTTTTCAATCACATTTTAATGGTTTCACTGCAAATGCTGCTTTGAAGGTTGTTTGATGCCAACATTGGGATGTTTAAAACTAGTTTGATTTCTTCATGGCTGTTTTTCTTGTCTGTTTTCATTTGGAAGACTTCTCACTTTTCCACTAAGCCAAAGAAGGGAATTTTCTACAAGATGGCCAAAGACTCAGGTTTGGTCTGATAAGTAGAGGGGCTGAAGAGCCCTCTGTTCATCCTAGGACATATCACTGGGTAGAGCCCATGGAGAGTGGACCTTGTGAGACATGGACTCTGAAGGTACCTCTTCTGTGGGCCTGGAGCTCCATCCCACTCCACCACTCCATCCTCAGCTACTGTAGCCTTCCGTTTTCAATCACATTTTAATGGTTTCACTGCAAATGCTGCTTTGAAGGTTGTTTGATGCCAACATTGGGATGTTTAAAACTAGTTTGATTTCTTCATGGCTGTTTTTCTTGTCTGTTTTCATTTGGAAGACTTCTCACTTTTCCACTAAGCCGCACTTTCCTGTTGATTGTTAGTAATGAAAACAATTATATTTGCATCATTGCTTCACTAGAAAGAGTAAAGAACAAAGTTTCTCTGAGCGTTGTACCACTGATGCAGTGATAATACTGACCAAACAGCTGCTGGGAAATCCCTCCATGAGCATCAGGTGCTTCATCCCAAGCCAAAGTTAATATTTGAAGGTATTCTCATTTTCAAAAAAAGTTTCCTAAAGAGAGACATTTGAAAATTCTAGTTTCATCTCCAGATAGCCATTGATTTCTCTCATTTAATCCTCATTTATAGTTTTGAGAAAATCTGTTACAATATTTTTTTTTTTCACATAAAATTATTTTATCATATAACATATTTATTACTGAGTATCTCCCACTAATGGCGACTTAAGCCTCATCTTACCAATATCATGCAGTAGAGTCTACACTGACCTTCTGTTTTCATTGGTAATGTATTTAGTTGGCGTATTTGATTTAGGATCTTTGTTGTTTACTATTATTTCTCAGTGATTATTTCACCAAAAATTATGAATGCACTTATTGTTCTGTGTAAAAAGGTCAAACTAGGGTTAATATTTCAGGTTTGGTGGGAGTGATATTATTTTAAAAACAAGTAGGAATTATGCTATATCACTTTAAGGTCAGGTATCCAAATCATAGTGGTTCTTTAAAGGACAGGTTATCAAGTAGATGGCGTACCTGTTGAGCTGTGTGCTTCATTCTGTGTGCTGTATACCATATATCTGTTGAATGTACGCTTGAGTGCGCAATGTTGTTTGATTCATCAGTACCTCCACTCTAGATCATTTAAGCCTTATGAGGCCAATCAGTTTTTTGTTTTTTTTAAAGAACTGACAAAGACAGGCTTAAAATGATAAAAAAAAAAAAGAAGATAAATCTGATTTGTTACATATTTATATGAATTGTATGTAAGCATAAAGATATTATTTGATATTTGTATACATGCACTAGTTTTAAGTGTGCTTAGGCTGATGTGTACAGGGTAAATATGAATAAATTTTTGTAAAGAGCCTTTTGTTAGTGTTTTAACTTGAGCTCATTATTTTGTACTTCGGAAATCAGTCTCTCAAAATGTGATTTTGTCAAAGTGAGAAAGAAATTAATTTCTGATCAATACTACCAACATTTATTTTACTGAAGCTGCTCAGAAAATAAGAGCATGTTCAAGTTTGACAGTCTCACATGAAGTGTGCCTGGAAACGTTATAAATATATAAAAATACAGTTATTATACAGTACAAAATACATAAATACTGATTAAACTTTTAGATTATGGAAAAAATACAAGTATTAATACACAGACAAATTCTGTATAAGGATGGGTGGGTGTTGCATTGTTTTGAACATGAATGGATGTTTCTCACATCATAAATAGCTTAAAATAGATGCATCTTTCACCTTTATGGGAATTTAGGGTTTAATGTGCTGACATAATTAATAAATTCTTGTAACAACCTGAAAAGGTTCAAGTAGAATTGCAACTAGTTCTACAGCTGTGTCTTGCCTGGATCTATAACAATAAACTACAAATTTCCACAAAACTTCACTTTGACAGCAATGAGAGGTGGTGAACATGGTGGTGCACACTGACCATCTGAAGTGTGCATTATATTGACCTACTGAACACCTCTATGGTAAGAAAACTTTACGCAAGTCTTCGTATTCTGAGATGAGATTGTTGACGACATGAGGGAATCAGTCTGTTCCTTTAGCACCTCAGACGTCAGTTAAAGAATCAGCTGGAGAATGCTGAAGCACAGCGCTTCTGTAATACTGGAAAAAACGTGGACACCTGCTGAAGTAGAACAGCTATTACGAGCAAAACCTCATCATCCTGAGCTTTGTACTTCTCTTGATTGAGAAGGCAAGATGTGTCCTTTAGTAAGTTCTGTGATGAAAAGATTCAGGTAGTCTCAGCAAGTGTATTAGTGAGATTTTCTTCACCATTTTTATAGTCTCTCCTGAATAAAGAGATGATTTTGTCGTTGGTTGTTCTGGTAGTGAAGGTTCACACTAGCCCAGCCTCCCGGCACATTCGATAGAACTGACCACGCTGAGAGATCAGATTGGATGGTGAGTCCATCTCTGTGATGTGCCCTCTGTCCATCACAATCACCCTGTTGGGAACAGTTGAATAGGGTTGAATTATTGTCAGTAATCATAATCATATTCTTTTTAGAAATAAACACGTGCTCTTTGTTATACCTTGTGTAGTCCATGATGGTGTTGAGACGGTGTGCGATGGTCAGAACGGTGCAGTCCTCAAACTGAGTTCGGATAGTGGACTGTATCAGATTGTCCGTCTCTAGGTCTACAGCTGCAGTGGCTTCATCCAAAACCAGAATCTTGGTCTTCCTGAGGAGAGCTCGAGCCAGGCAAACCAGCTGCCGCTGACCCAAACTGAAACCCAGAATATCCAGTCAGAAACTGTCATACTAGATTTTAGTCAAATGAAGACTAAACATTGTTGAGAAGTTGTTTACACCTGAGATTCTCTCCTCCCTCTGAACACTCATGGTTGAGTTTGTCAGGCAGGCCAGACACAAAGTTCTTGAGATGTGCGAGTTCCAGAGCTCTCCAGACCTCCTCATCAGTGTAGCCATCAAAGGGGTCCAGATTCATACGCAAGGAACCAGAGAACAGCACTGGATCCTTGGGGAAAAAAGGTTGAAAATAAAACACTCAATCGTTAAGTTTTTTGAAGTTTGTCATGGTGTTCGATCTGTTTTTCCATTTTCACGTGTACCTGTGGGATAATGGTGATACGAGATCTCAGTTCATGCAGTCCAACCTCTGCAATGTTTATCCCATCTATGAAGATCTTTCCTTTTGCCGCCTCGAGGATCCGGAAAATTCCGAGAGCAAGAGATGATTTTCCAGCCCCTGTTCTTCCCACAATTCCAACCTGAATAGATTCAGTGAATAACTTAGAAAAAATAAACCACAAATATGACAATGTGCTCAGATGTTATATTTACTTTCTCTCTCTCATTAACACTGAGGGAAATTTCTTTTAAGGCCCAGTCAAGACCCCTACGGTACTGAAGTCCATATTCTTGGAATCCAATGGATCCGGATCTGGGCCAGTCTAATGGGAGTGGACTGTTCTCGATTGTCCATGGTGCCTGCGACAACCCAAGACTAACTTAGTGACCTCAAGAATGAACGTAAAAGTATACTTTTATGACTTTATATATAAGATTTATGGGAGAAAAACAGCTTTCAGACCAACGTTACCTCTTTTGTTGTTTCGGCATATTCCTTCACTCGCTCAACAGACACAATGTTGTTTTCTACATCTGTCCATGCCCGCACAATCCAGCTCAGGATCCCAGTTACCTGCAATGTGATTTTTCTTGAGAAGTTGCCTAATAGGTGGCTGTCCAAATGTCCACATGTGTGGCTGTCCAAAGTTTTCCAAAAACTTTTTGATGAGTTCCCTACCTGGAGAGAGTGTGACACAGCTAGCCCCACGATTCCAGGGCTTAAAGTTGACCTTCCCATAACAGAGAGAATAGCTGCAGCAAGGACCAGCAGGTTACCCAGGAACTCTAGATTTACTGCCAGCCACCTATTGGAACATTAAAGATATTGTATAGAGTTGGACTGGATTACCGGTAACAAAGAATGAATAAGCCATGACTGAATCTGACCTGGTTGCCACAAATCTTGGGAAATAGGATGTTTGATTGTGGTCCACTCGGCTGTTAGCCAGTAGGATAAACCTAGACTGTTCTCCAAAGGCCCGAATCACACTGACTCCTTGGACTGTCTCATTAAAATGAGTATAGATGGGCGATCGACTCACCGACTCTAGTCTACGCAACTGGCAGGATGTGGCCACGTAGAAGCTCTGGCAAAACATAGAAGAATAGATGCCAGATGTCAGACTGGTGCTCCTTGTTACGATACTCTTGCATGCTGAGCAGTCTCTAGTAGCATACCTGGATAAATGCATAGAGCAAAGTCAGTGGCAGTACGATCACTCCTGCAAAAGGAGTCGCCATCAGCACGATAATGAAAACCTCCAGAAGTTTGAACACATAGCCCAGCATCATCTTCAGCCCATCAGGGATCATGCAATCAATGGCGTCTATCTCTTTAGAGAACCGATTGAGAAGGTTACCACTGGGCGTACTCTCAAAGAACGACATAGGAGAGTGAAGTACATTGTTCACAAGGTCCAAATGAAGATGCCGCGATGCAATTATTCCTCCAAGTGAAATAGCCACAGTAGTGCCAAAAACTGCAATTCCTGCAATACAATAACAAAGTTAATGATCAAGAACAATACAGAGTCCCAGGGTACTCAATGAGGGTTGAGGAACATGAGGAATTTTGAACCTTGTGCAAAGCCGAGAGCGCCAAAAACACCAAGCTTCAGATCCGTGTTGACCTGTGTTCCATTTACAATCGGGTCATCTGCCCACAGGCTTAGCCAGTAGTTGTAGGCCAGTGAGGCAGCTTGCTGGAACGCATAGAGGAAGATGATGGGGATGATGAAAGCCAAGCCGATGGTCCTGAAGTAATCCACATACATCTCCAGTTTCACCTATGTGTGACCCGTTATGAAGAACGTGTGAGGAACAACACTCTGGATGATATAGTGCACATTCAGGCTATATTATGGTGTTCGAACAATGAAGCTCAATGACCTGTAATCAGGGGTTAAAATTAGATCACTGTGGTGACACAAGAGCATCTGAAACCCTTGTCGCTGACCTGTAGCTGAACTTTAAAATTGGCCTGCCACTCTAAATCTTTGGCCTTTGGTATTGAGTTATGTGTGAAGGCATATTTTGATGTGTCTACACATTGTTTGAAACGTCTGTGGATGTGGCTCTATTACTTACTCGGCCTGTATGAGCTTTGTCAGCTTGGGTGAGTCTTCCAACTTCCTCCTGGTCCTGCTCCTGTTCTGTGTCAGAAATGGCCTCCATGGTTTGTATACTGGCACTTCCCATGTCTCCACTTCATTAAACAAAATTGACAGAAGGGTAAATATGTGCTCTTCAACATCATTTTCATTTTCAAAACTTGGCTACTTTTACCTGATGAGTTGCTCTTGGGAGAGGTCAATAGAGAAGTCTGTCATGCTGAGCCGAGATACTGATTTTCTGGTCCCTAAAACAAGGTAAATCTGCATTTTTAACTGTGTTAACATAAAGAGTGTTGCTGTAGTAACTCATCAGTTATGCTGGGCACTCATTCTTTTAGCTTACCTCTATGGGTGGCACTTTCCTTGCGTTCGCTAACAGAAAAAGCTTTAACAAAGTCTGCAAAAGTGTTCTTCCTACTCAAAAGCTCAGCATAAGAGCCCATCTCCGTTATTTCTCCATCCTCCATCACCAGGATCAGGTCAGCCTGGGGCAGGAAGCTCAGCCCGTGGGTTACCAAAATACGAGTCTGTTTTAGCAAGCATTAGAGAGCATCATCGAGCAAGCTAGTAAGTTTGTTATCTTAAGACTGTACAGTGTCTTTTGCAGGCTTAGGCTAAATTCAGATTTTTAAAAGGTTCCCTGGAACTGGATTTTGAATTAAACTGGCAATATCTATTGACATTTGAGATGGACTGACAGGAAGAGAAATTTGCAGTTCAATCATTTTCAAGGCAAGTCTAATCATTATTTTAACTTAAAAATTATTTGCTTTTTCAATACACTTTTATTTTTATTTATATTAATTATACTTCCTTACATTCTAATTCAAATTGCAATTTTGCATCCTTTTTACTACTTAAATTTAGAATGTAACTTTTCACATATCAGATTTTAAGGTCGCATATTTTATCTTACTCATATTGTAATTTTTACCTTATTTTTAAGAACTCCATTAGGTCCAATGACTTTTTCAAAGATGTGCTGACCCACATGTGCATCCACAGCTGACAAGGGATCATCCAGCAGGTAGATATCAGCCTTCCTGTAGACTGCACGTGCCAGACTCACTCTCTGTTTCTGACCTCCTGACAAATTCAGCCCCTGTGAACATAGTAAAATTGTAGTGGGAGTTTAGTCATGACCCTGCTGATACCCTTCATATTTGAAAAAGATTTAAAAGAAATTATATTTAATAGCTTTTAACTTTATTCTACCATGTCTTTTTCGGACACGTAAGAATCATTCTCAATTCATGTTTACCTTCTCTCCAATCTCTGTGGCATCTCTTGCAGGTAGGATCTCCAGGTCTGGTAGGAGAGCACAGGCCTCCAACACCTTCTGGTACCACCTGTCTTTCCTCTCACGTCCAAACAAAATGTTGTCTTTGAGAGTGGCGTTCTGGATCCATGCTTGCTGAGGCACATAAGCCACAGAGCCCTGAAAGAGAGTGTTAGCAAAATTATATGTGGAATATGAGAATGGTGCCAATATATTTTTAGTCATTTTTCCGAATGATTTACCGATACTGTGACATGGCCACTTTTCTTTTCCATTTCACCTAACATCGCAGACAGAAGAGAGGATTTTCCACTGCCCACGTGACCTACCACAGCCACCAGTGAACCCCGCTGCACTTTGACATCGATCCTGCAGAAATTAAGCATTGCCAGATTTTATTTTATTTTATTCACATCTTATTTTTATTATCTGTGTGTTGTTGTTGTCTCCGTGTACTGGAAGCTTGTGACACTATAACAAATTCCTTGTATGTGCAAACATACTTGGCAATAAAGCTCTTTCTGAGTCTGATTCTGATTATCGTCTCTGTATGTTTACGAATGGTGGACCTATAGAGATCTTTCAGCAGGTATTTTAATTTACAGTAAGTGATAAATACATTCAAAGGCACCTACCTCCTGAGACATGGTGTGCTATCTTTAGACCAGCTGAAAGTACCATTGTCAATAACAACACCTTCAACATCTGACAAAAGAATGAAATAAAGAGGTGAGCTTTTCATCGTTTACACACTCGTGGCGTTCCAAACGATGACTTTCTCTACTCTGCAGAATATTTAACGATATTTTTTCATGCTCTTTTCAGTGCAGTTGCAATGAATATTAGCTTCAAAAAGGACAGATACCATACAAATATCATATAAGTGGTCCATACAACTCTTGGACACAACAGTACATTTGAATAAATATTGTGAAGACATATAATAGCTTTGTGAGAGAAACAGACTAAAACAGTTTTCACTGAAACTAACCTGTTTCAGCAATTAACTGAACCTGAATTTCTATCATGAACCAAAATTAGTCTGATTCAGTTCATTTAGTTTGGAAGAAAAAGTCATATAGGTTTGGAATGACTTCAAGGTGAATGATAGAAATTTCATTTCTGGGTGAACTATCCCTTTAAGTGTGTATTGCATTTGAGGTTCATAAAACCATTCCACAAGTTAATGAGGCAACAGGGTGATGATAATTATTTAGGTTAATACATTTCCATTATTGTTTAAACATCATCCATGGGATATTAATGATATTCAGATGATGAAGTATAGAGAAAATCTTCTCTTTGACCTTTAATATAAAAATAGCATTTTTAATAAATCAATTTAAAAATAGGCCTTTAACACACAAAAATTTGGAAAAGTTATATAAATATAATTGCAGCTCCAAAGCTGAAAATCCCCTTTCACTAACCGCTGTATGAAGTCATCATACACATTTCAGCCACTACCAACACCCACCTCATAGCCACACAATTTCCTTGTAGTCTTTGTTTAATTACAGCTTTTAAATTCAAATGGGCTTGTCTTGCAGAATAACTGGAAAAATATTCTTCAAGGCAGATTAGTAACTCGTTATTTTTGTTTTAGGCATGCCAGATTTTGTTATGACTTTTGGAATTAGAACTCCACCATCACATTGATAGGGAAAAATCTGTATAACAGTGGCTTATAAACTGTTGTATGTCAGAGGAAAGTCTAATGCACTCACCAGGATGGTAGGGAGTTCTCTCTACGCTATCCAGTTTCAGCTCGTCTTGACAGAGAAACTTCCCGAGACGTTTGAGAGAAACCAAAGCCTTAGAAACAAGAAACAAAGATATCTTCAAATACATAGGCGTTCAAACGTTTGAATGACCGTACTGCCACTCACCTGCATGGTAGTGCTCATTGCAAAGGGCAGTTGACTGAGTGGAGCTTTGAGAATGTTGATGAGAGCCATGGACACAAAGACCTTCTCAGCATCCAGAACATGCTTCTCATCAATCAGCACGTACACTCCAAACATGGCAAATGCAATCTGAAGGCAAAATGGCATACACGATCAATATATTCAGTTATGAGGACTATATTAATGTGTTAAGATGATGATGATGCCTTTGTGAAATCTACCAAGAAAGTGGAGGAGTTGAAGGAGGCGATGGATATGGAGTAAAGGATCTGAGACTTCTTCAGAGCATTCAGCTCTTTTTCCCTATAGCCAAGAACACGTTCTCTGAAGGCATTCTCCCAGGCGTAAATCTTAAGGATCTTTATTCCGCTCAAGATCTCATTCATAAGCTTAATGCGTCCGTCCATGTACTTCATCTGGACCTCCTAAGAGCAGCAAACCGGTTAAAACACATGCGAGTTGAGAATCATGCAAGCAAACTTGTTCACCAGACCAGACAAAAACCAATATGGGCGAGTTCTTCAATTCTTTGGATATTTGAGAAAGTAATAATAGGCAAGTAAGTAAATAGTAGTAAGAGAAGTAAATAAAGGCATTTCAGTTTTACAACAAAGCAAAATCCTGTGGTTTTTACCATACCATGTCCATAACATCAGAGCTTCAAAGGGCAGACTGCACAGAATGTCCACATGCTCGTGTTTTAAATCATTTGTAGGCATGAAGCAGTTCCTGGGACGACACTGTGTACCGACATGACCTCAGTCGCCACAGCACGAATATCATCATGGAAATATCATTTATTTGACTGAATGGAACAATATAAACTATACCTGGAGCTTGCTTCTCATTTTGGCAATGAACCCATTCAAAGGGAAGATGAGAATTACAGTGGCGATGCCAGCCAATGCAGATGGGCCGAGGCGCTATACAGGGGTGAGACATTTCAATTAATGAATTTTAGATCTGTGCTCTCAGAAATAATGCACAAAAATTGGGGTTCAACAGCTTATCAAAGGGCCAGTACCCTTAAAGGGACATCTTTGTACCTTTTTAACCCTAAAACCTTCATAGTACCTAATAGTACTTGATAAGATGACAAACTGTTGTACCCCTAAAGATAAAATTTTTTTCCTGACAACATAATCTAACATATTGTAGAAGAATAAACAAGAAAATAAATTTTGTCCTTTTTTTCATTTCTAGAAGCATCTGTTCTCACCTGCCAGAGGAAGAAAAGACACAAGGCGATTTCAATCGGGGCCACCCACACTGCATTGAAGTACACCACGAAATCCATGAGTTTCTGGGTGTCAGCCGAAACCAAGTTCACTATCTCTCCAACTGTACATGTTCTGCGGGCCGCGCTGTTGATGACCAGAGACTGTGGAGACCAGAATGAATGTGAGAACCATTGTATGCTTCTTTGCATTTGCTAGCAAACCGTTCAAAAACCTACCTTCCTGTACACTAGGCCCATAACTGCAGTTTTAACCCTCATGCCTACTGTGAAGCACGTGTACATGTACTGATGGTTGAACAGGGACTGCAGACAAGACAACAGGACCATCAAGAAGGCAAAGACGTAACCCTTCCACAAGGGGGCGTCTTCATCTCTCACAAAGCCAAGAAGTAGACTGAAGAACAAGAAACACAATGTCATGATTTACTGAGACCCAAACAATGGCACAGCATTTTTGTAAATACTCTATGAATTTGGCTTTATTTTAAACATCTGATTTACATTACGGCAAACACAAGCCAAACCTAAAGAAATTGGGATGTGAACATAATTTAGGACTATAAATCGAGCCTTCCTGGACCTAATACAGCTGAGCCTAAACAATATTATCTCCATGCATCAAAGTTTCTCAGAGTCCAGGATCACTGTAAAGGGGTGTTGTGATGGTAGCGAGGCCACAGTTCCTGTGGTTCTGGAGCAGTGAACCCACCACAGTGCTCTTGGCTTGTTATATGCCAGACGGAGTGGCTTAATTTGATGATCCAAATCCAGGTTTCTTCTGAGCTGTAGCTCAGCCATAAAGAATATGATGCTACAGTGAGTAGACTGTCCTAAGTGATTTCGACTCATGGTGCATGGGACATAATTAACAGTGTGTGGCTGCACCACAGCAGGATGTGCTGTTATTCCTGTCTGTGATGGGAGTTAACACTCAATACTGAGAAAGGGCAACAAGTTCACTTTACAACAGAGTGCTAAAGGTCTTGCTTTACATTTACACTCTGGCATGTGTTTTCTTATAAAATAACATTAAAAACGGCCTCTTAGATATGTAGATATTTCCCAGATACAAAAATATGTTTTAGTCTTAATAAATGCTTCTGAAAGGAGGACTGTTTTTAGACTCAAAGAAATTAATAATACTGAAAAATGTTTAAGCATATTAGAATGATTTCTGAAGGATCATGTGACACTGAAGACTGGAGTAATGATGCTGAAAATTCAGGAATACATTACATTTTAAAATATATATTTAAAAAAAAGGATATAGTCCTTCTTAATGTATTTTGATCAAATGTAGTCTTGGTGAGTATAAGGGGCTTCTTTCAAAAACTTAAAATCTTTCCAACTTCAAACCTTTGAACGGTAGTTTATAAAGTGTCATTGTGCATGCCATGGCATCATTAATGCGTCTCTCACCTTAACACTTGTGGTATGGAGAACATGAAAACATCTTGAATGACCAGACAGAGAGTTCCAGTCAGAAAGTAAGGGCCAAAGTTTTTGGCTAGTGTCCGGAGCAGACAGAAGCCTGAGCTTTGTTCTTTATGGAGTTTTCTGAGCAGTTGTGTCTGCTCGCTCAGTTTATAACCAAGAGCTTGTGCTCCATTCATAGCACTCTCTTGCCTGTGTTTGAAGGAGAAAACACAAAATTTTTATCCAAAATGTAGTCTCTGTTGTAGTATTCTGCAAGCATTGTTGCAACAAAGCTAAAATAAAAGTGCTTCATAAACTAAAAATACAAATAAATCAGTAGTTATGAACAGGCAAATTATGGACGTCACATACTTTACTGAGTAAATGTGTGCACAATAGTCGCTGAAATTATCAACTCAAGATGGAAAACATGCATTTAAGGAAATAGCAGGTGTCTTACTGTTGCATTTTGGCCCATTGCTTGGCCCACTCTTTCTCCAGATCACAAATAATTTTTTCAGATGTGTCCTCTTCTCGTAGAGACCAGAGGTCCTCAGCTTTTAAAGGTGAGCGGTAGCCCTTTACCACTAATCTGTGGAGCACAAATATGTGTGTTTCTCAGTATCTTGTGGGTTTTTATTATGCAGACATTTACAAGAATTCAATGAAATGACAGACAAAAATATGACTCTACCTGCCGTACCACCAAAACAGTACTTTTGAAAGGAAAGAAGCATCCTCAACTGGACACGGATTCTAGTGGAAAAACCAATAAGTCCAGGTATTATTTTTTGACTGCTTTCCAAATATGAATTTACTAATTGAATAAAAATCATCTTAACACAGATGACACTGTACCTTTACAAATACAGGTTTAAGAGTCGCTGGGCGCTGATCAGCGAAACAGCTGAGGATGAGCTGAGCCAACTGGAGAGAGAAGAATGTGAAGAATGCCACGAATCTCATCGCATCTGCAGAGAAACCCTGTAACACACATGACTGGTTATCAGCACAGTGTAGACAGCATTGTTGAGCACATCACACGAATACAGTACACTCATTTTAAAGCAACTGGAAACACAAATGTTTCTTTTTTCCAATGTTTTATTGGTATAATGTTAGATAAACTAGTATATAACATAAAATGAACTTAACATAAAAAGTAGCAAATTAATTTTAATTTAACTTTAAACTGCAATTTTGGCCTATCGCACCACAGAATAAAATCAACATGATTCTCCCCCTCTGTGGACATGACCAACTAGGCTCAAGTTATGCATACACATTTGCCAGGGATTTCCCAAGGATTCATAACCACATAAGCTGCATGCTTCCTGTGGGATTGTATCCATATTTTCTCTTCCATCTCCCCTAGCACCAGGACTGATCTGAGATCAACCGCCCACTTTGTCTCACCGCAGTGTGCAGAGGCGGGACTGGCGGCTGATGTGGGGAGTGTTCTTTTGGGGATGCTGCCTGCTGACCTCAGCTTATTATAATGACCTAAATGTTCCATCAAACCAGGATTAATGACACAACCAAGATTTATGAACACAACTAAATCTTGGTAGAAAAAAAAGAGACCACTGCACATATTTATGCCAGCAGACCCAAGCTCTTCATTCACAACTTCTAAGAGAATAAATGTGATTGATAATAATATTCAATAAGCATTCAATCACAAAAACTGGACTTCAGCTAGAACTACCAAAACTTGCAGATGATCTAAGCAGCGCATCTGCTCTTCAATCAGCCAAATAGAAGCTGCTTGACTAACATTTGACTAATTTGATTAATGTGACGTATTTAAAATTACATTAAATTATAAATTAAATTAAAATATAATTAAAAATATTTAATTCTATACATTCTATTCATAGAATATAAATTCTAAAACAATTCTACTTATAAGTAATGTTTCTGTTTGTATTATTGTTTGACAGTATTCTCAGTATTCTCAGGTTCAAGATTTGTTTGAGAGAAAATATGCTGAGGTCGGGTTTTAGGTTCAAAACAACTGCCCTGCCAGAGGCCTGGAGCTGCTATTGAAAGTTTTACAGGGTCCACTGAGGGCAACCATTCCTATGGGCTTCTGACAGAAACCATGTCAAATGGCCACGATACGAGAGAAAGTGGCAGTGCAGGCCCCTTTAAGAATATGTAAACACAAGCTTTATTTACTCAAATGGTCACAGTTCAAACTCTGGACACCACAATGCTGGATACTGTGATTATTTGTCCGCCTCACTGTACGCTTAAACAGTTTGGAGAAAGTCAAATTGGTCAGGGAACATATCCTCCCACAGTGTGGTATGAGAGGACCAAGTGCTAGTTTTTTGCTGTTGGGCCTGCTGCCCATTGGAAGAGGGCTCATTTGGGTCACAACAGATCCCACCACAAACCAAGCTTCAGTTCCTATATAAATGTATGGACTGTCATCACTGAGCTGTACGTAACTTCATTGTTGTTTTTATATTTCCTTACTGCACTTAAAGGGATAGTTCACCTTCAGTTGCTGGTCCCCTTGTTTCCATAGTATGGGGGGGGGGGACCACTATGCAAGTCAATGGGGACCAGCAACTGAAGGTTAACTATCCTTTAAGTAGCCTACATTTGAGTTCAATTGTATGTTTTCAAGTCAGTATTGTAATTTTGGGAAACTTTCGCTTTTACTTCAGTATATTCAAAAGCATAATATCTTACACTGAACTCCCTCTACATTTCACTAAAACATGTCATTTGAACTGAAGAAGTCCAGAGCCGCCATTAGACACAATATTGATGTCAAATTCGTGAACAAATGATCTTTTAAAGCGAATTATCTTTTTTAATCTTTTGAGCCGATTATTTTCAAAGAACCTGTTGTTCTCAAATTTAAGTGAATGATTCGGGAATCAGATAAATTAGTTCACAAATTACAATGAATAATTTCTCATGATTAAAATGAACAAAGAACAAAGAGTAATATAATCCCCAGAACTTTAGAGTTTGAATGATTAGACTGATAGCTTGAAAGGTAAGTTACGAATGCTGATTTTAAGTCTTGGGTAAATATGAAAGTCATATTTGATTATACATGACTGTAAGTTTGTGAATTAAATGTGCTGTAAAAGGGTGATTGTATGAAATGCTTGAATGGGTACTTTAGGGAATAATAGTGCAAAACTTTTTGCAAAGTTTAACCACATATTTGTATTAAGTGGTATATGTAATAAAATAGTAAGCATATATTTTTAACATTTCATGTATATTTTATGAAGTAAATCTGGTGCATTAGTTGTGTGTCTTACACTAAAAGAGAAGTTTATTTTTATTTATTTATTCATTTTAAATTGTGTATATAATAATTTTTACATTTTGAAAATGTGTTCACTTGCAGACTATTGTGACTACTGTGAAAGTGAATTGCCTGTGGGTCGAGCCTGTTTTATTGCCACACTGTCATCACTATTCATCAGTTCTCATAGCCACATAATATAAATATAAAACAAAATATGTGCATAGCCTTAAAAATTATACATTCCACACTCAGTATGTGTGCAAACTGTCTCTGCATGTAAGTCACTGTATAATTCACTCTCCAGTGTCAAGACACTGATTGTTGTGTCTGTGTCAAGTTGCAGTGAAATAATTATGGAGAGGGAGCATCACACCAGGCGAGAGACAGACAGACTGAGGGAGACAGTATGGGGATCCGCAATATGTATGCGGTTTTTCCTATCTGTCTGAAAAAGCACCAGCATTGATTGTGACTGGTCTCAGCACAGCCTCAGCTCCAGACAAAGAAGGCATTGAGGGAAGTGGAAAGGGAAAACCGACTGGCCGCCCAGACGTCAACGCTGAGAAGAGCACCATCTGTAAGCACTCTGTTTACGCACCGCTGTGTTAGTCTCTCAGACCAAACACCGATTAAATTTAGAGTGAGATTGAGTAACATTCATTAGAAAAACCATGCGAGGGCCTGTGTTACGCGTGCGTGAATGGAGAATAACAGAGCATAGGCATTTTGTAGTGCCAGAGATTCAGAGTTTAGGGCAACAAGTCTAATTCAATTATAGTCTCAAAGCACCAATAATGGCTGATATAATGAAACCCTTTACAAATAGGGGTCCAAAGGTTTGTGACTGCAAGTATAAATGCTTCTATTTCGTATTTTTCCAATTTAATCTAGTATTTTGTAATAATTACAAATTATATTGGGAGCAGCACTCAAGATAGAAAACGTGGAACCTTCATGTTATTTATTTATTCATTTATTTTTAAATGCTAAAACTTTCTGGGGTTTAAATTTCTAGTTTTAAATTAGATTTCAAATTCAAGATTTTCAATGTGCTCTCAGATTTTGGGTGCTGCAGTATACTGGGTGAACTCGGGTCTGTCAAAATGTCTCTCAATTTTTAATCAACTTAAAAGATTGCTGAGAGCAGAAAAGACACTTCTCTTCCATCTACTCTTGAGCCTCTAACACTAGCACTCTCTATTCGATTTCTATTCTATCTACTTGATTTCTTTCTTTCTTTTTTAAATTCTTGACCCTCTAACACTAGCACTATCTACTTTTTATACTTTTTTATTAAATATAAAAAAAAGAAAAAACCTTGCTATGTGTACTGCGGTAGACTATCCGGGACTTGTCACAGCACTTGCATATTGTTGCTCTTATGTTAGTTTAATTGCTTCTATCGTCCTCATTTGTAAGTCGCTTTGGATAAAAGTGTCTGCTAAACGATTAAATGTAAATGTAAATACATAATAGTTGGATATACTGGGAACACACAAACCTTGTCTATGATGGCTTGTATGTTGGCTCTCAGAGGCACCAGCGAGCAGATCACTGCCAGCGTCCAAAACAGGAAGAGAAAGATGGAGGAACGAAAGCCCTTCAGCCTTTCCAAGTGGATCACCAACACTGCCAGTATCTGAGGACAGAGTGTATTTCGGGCAGTATGCTAGTCATGCTCAACAAAATACACTAGAAGAACAGGACTGAATACCATTAGGCAGCTTAGACATGTTTATACAAAAGTCTCTCAACCAAAATGTATTGATTCTATACAAGCATGCAAAGACTGAATGTTTAGTCTGTGTCAGGACTTTATCTTGTTGGGCAGATCTGGAAAAAAAAGGTAATTTACTACAACCACTGTTGACACTGCTGTGACCAGAGGTCAGAGAGGCTTATTTATCCTGATCCCTTCAGGAAACCTCTGCCAGACGTCTAGCCACAAAGAGATTTGTTCATTCAAGCTTAAATATAACAGATCATAAATCTTAACTATCCTCTAAAAGAGTCCCATTAAAAAAACAAAACATAACTTGTATTGTGTAGCTTGATATGTTTACACTGTTTATACATCATTACAAATATAATAAAGAATAATTTTTATTGTGGAGATTCATAAGAATAGTAATTGTTATAGTGTGATTTACCATGGTAAGGCTGCGAATTACAGGACTCAAGAGAAAGACCATGTGACTCTCTATGTCTCTGCTTCTTTCCACCAGCAGATAGACCATCTCCAAGAAACCAAAAAAGGCCAGACAGAGACACAAACCCTACAACAGGTACACACAGACATGCAAGCATTAACTGCAACACTGAGGTGTCATGCCCCCCAAAAATGTTTTTACTTGCACTACTGTTCAAAAGACTGGAGTTGTACAATTTTTTATGTTTTTGAAATAAGTCTCTTTTGGTCACCAAGGCTGTGTATTTGATTAAAAATAGAGTAAAAACTGTATTATTGTGCAACGTTATTATAATTTAAAGTAAATGTTTCCGTCTGAATAATTTGAATAATTTTCCGTCTGTAATTTTCAGCAGTCATTACTCCAGTCTTCAGTGTCACATGATCCTTCAGAAATCATTCTAATATGCTGATTTGTTGCTCAAGAAACATTATAACATTGTCTTTATTGTCACTTTTGATCATTTTAATGTCTCCTTGCTGAATAAAAGTCTTAATTTCTTTCAAAAAATTAAAATCTTACTGACCCCATAACTTTTATGCTCTATTAGAATTGATTTACGTGTTCACTCTGTTAAACTTGATATGATCTGTTTTTCTTCTCATAAAATTATTTTCCTGCCTTCGATGCTCTATAATCATGTAACCCATTTGAGCATTTCCATGCACATAGCTTGTGAGTTGATTGATGCTATATTCAAGTCTAAGCTATAGAGGTGTTAACTAGAATTCAGTCAGGTCTTGATATGACCACTATGACTCACCGTCTTGGCACAGCAGAGGCTGGATATTGATATGTGTCCATTGTCATAGAATCTGAGGTACAAGCAGTAGAAAGGGGCACAAACCCAGAGATAGAAGCAGGGGAACCACACCAGTACTGTGTGCTGGAAGCACTGGGTCAGGTCTGGGTGTGGTGTGTACCATGTGACATTCCAGTCCTGAAAACACAATGTTAAACCATTAGTCTTCTCTAACTCGTTAACTTATTACATCAGGAGTGATTGTTCAATTATTAATGACTACTTACGCATATTTTACCACTTAATAGATTGTATTCACTGTCTGCACTCTTGGAAATCACTTCCAAGTGACTTAAAAAAAAAAGATAGTTCATCAGATTATTTGATATCCATTGACGTTCCCCAGTGTTTGTTCAGTCCAAATGGCTCTGTGTGTTTGTGATTTATATTAGTTGTCTTGCAGTGCTGTTGTGTTTGCAACAGACAAATTGTGTGAAGTAGCACAAAGGTGAAAGGTAAAGCTCCTGTAATCTTCAGTTTTTCTGTTTTGAAATATTTTGTTTGCCAAGTAGGTTTATGATGATGAGTATAGCTAGATTTGTCTTGGTTGCTACTACAGGTCATGACAGGGGAAAAAATATCTTTGCCTTCACAAATGTACACTGAACGTTACTTAAGGCAGTGGCATTCTAAATGTTAAAGGTGCACTCTTGTGTGTGTGTTTTAGCCCTATTGAATAGAATTCTATGTTCTGATTGTAGAAAATTCACAACTTACACAAACGTAACATGCAAAGAAACTAATTATTTTCAATATTTCGCTGTTAATATTGCGTCCACTCAGAAGCATCACCAGCAGCAGACCAATTTTCAAAGCACATAGTGTGTACAGATACTGATGTTGTGTAATAACTTTTGCATATTAGTTCTGCTGAGTAATAGTCTGAATATCAGAGTTTGTGTGTGTTTAAAGTAAAGCAAAGCTGTGGTCTATGACAAAAATGTTGTTCTATGCCTTTTGATTACATCAAATTTGGGCAAACCCAGTTTGGCATCATTGCAAAGACTTCTCTCTCAAGTTGAATTTCACAGGCTCATTCTATTCAGACATCAGTAATTCACACTCTATCTCTTCAGTTATTTCTGGCCTTTCTATGTTGGAAAACAGGCTGATGTCCAAACGCAGCTGTAGAGCTGTTATGTTTTTTTCTTTCAAACGTTTTCTGGACTGATGAGAACTTGTTTGGCTGTGTTTTATGCTGTGGTTATTTCGGCAATGGCACAGCTCTGATAAATTCTGCATACTGGTTGGAAGGAGTCCTGTGGTTTGGCAGTATATAAGAAGTGCACCTTTGGCGAGCCAGAATGTAAACCCCATATGCACCATGAGAGGGGCTGTGAGCACCAAGCACATCTCTATGTTCACATACAGCAGCAGTACAGCCATTGCCTGAGGTTAGGTTTTAATTTTCCTCAGTATATTATCTTATTAAATAAATATATTTATTTATGTTCTACTGTTAGTTATCTGTATGCACCAAGGGTCTGAGAGTAACGCAATTTCAATTCTCTGTGTGTACGTGATGTACATGTGGAAGAATTGACAATAAAGCAGACTTGACTTGACTTGATAATCATATTTACTCTGCCTTATGTCATTCCAAACCTCATTCTTACATGAAACACAGAAGAAGATTTTTGACTGATTGAATTTTGACTTTTTTGGTGCTGGTTTCTCTTTTCCATGCAATTACAATAAACTGGAACTGAAGCTTTCATGCTCCAAACAGCATGAAAAATAACTATAAAGTATTCATAAAAGTAGTCTTTACAACTAATGCATTTGAAGTCTTCTCTAGCCATACAGTAGCTTTGTGTGAGGAATAGACCATTCTGCTTGTTATTCATGAATAGTCCTTCCATCCAATAACTGTTCACTGCTGCAACCAGATCATTTTATTAGTGAGTGGAAGTTTGAGGATTGGACCAGTCAGATTTGTGAACAAATCATACAGAATTGTTTTGTGAACTGGCTGAACTGACTCCTTTAAAACCTAAATCAAACGTCTTTACTTTTCTCATGAATGCGCCAAGGTGAGCTGTCAAGATTTGCAGTAATTATTGACTTTTTGGTCTTTATCTTCACAGAAATTTTGTGAATTCAGGAATATGCAATATACTATAGCATAAGTCACACTGACCTCTTTTATGATATTTTCATGGCTTATTTATTTATTTATTTCAAGTTTGCTTTATTTATATAGCACATTTAAAAACAGCAAGCATAGCTGACCAAAGTGCTGAACAAAAGATCACACACTAATAACACAAGCTCACAATGAATTGAAAGCCAAAGAAAAAAATAAGTTTTATAAGATGATTTAAAAGCAGTTAAAGACTGTGCCGATCTGACATAAGCCGGGAGGCTGTTTCACAGCCTAGGGCCAGCAGTAGCAAAAGCTCTAGCCCCTCTGTGCTTTAACCGCGATCTGTGGGCAGAGAGCAGTCTCTGTTCACCAAGACCTCAGATTTCGTGTGGGACGGTATAGATGGAGTAGCTCAGACACATACTACATTTTATTTATTTAGATTTATTTGACCTGGTGAGTAAATGATGAAAAATTTTATTTTAAGTGATCTATTTGCATCTTCTAGCATTTCACCTTTATTTAGACCAGTATTTAAAACCCTGCAAGTGCAATCCAGACACATACTACAGGTTCAAGATGAGGCATTTGGTTCGTTACGTTGTTGTTTTGGTCAGGATATGTCCTCATCTATGAGGGGGTGTGCTGTGGTCTGGGCCCAGGAAGGGAAAGAGATTCTCATTCACGTGGCAGAGCACAGCACAGTCACAGTTTTCCACAGGGAGTTCAATGGACCATAAAGACACTAGCTTCTACCCATCCTGCATCCTCTAAGACTATGTTTGCACTGGTCTAAACCCAATGGCAACCACACTCTCAGCTCAGGAAGTGATTCAGAGTGGTGTGTTGTGTACCCTTCCTGCAAGTGTAGGAGTTCAGACTGCCGGTCAGCACAAATAACCTTTAAAAACAGTTTAAAAATGACACCGCTGATGTTTGGATTTATTTGGAGGAAATTTCTAAGGATGGCTTGTAATTCACAAATCTCCAGTCATTTCTTTTGGAAAAGGCCAGTGAGAAGCTAATAACAATCTTTCACACTAGCCATAACAAGTTAGTCTGACTAAAGTCCTCAATAAAGGTTCAAAAGGTTCAGCCAGATTGCTGCTGTCAGACATGCTTTAATAGACATGATCTAATGACCTTGACTTCTTCATCTCATTCCACGTTTTCCCAGCTAACAATTTAATATTTTAAGAATGTTGTTCTTATGTTCTTATTACGTTATGAAAACGTTATCGTCATGAGTTTGGGCAGCTATTTTGTGCATGCAAGACCAGCTCTATTTGAATGAGAAAATAACGAACGTTCCAAACTCACATTTAAATAACATTTCAAAACTGCAACAAAACTGACATGAACTGTTTAATGAAAGTTGATTATTATGCTCAAATAGCATTTTAAAAAGCATATATTTCAGGTTGGTTCATCCAGTCCACATTATGTAGTCCCAATCATGTCTCAGGACACTGACTGTTTCTATGGGAATGGCAGCTGCGTTGATGCGATGACTGTACCAACTGACAATTAGCTCTTTTATTTAAAGGCGGGACTCATTCCATCATATTGGCTGTTGCAGTTTCTCCCATTCATAGTAATATGAGTCTTGTTGTTGAGACTTCTTCATCTCATTCCACGTTTTCCCAGCTAACAATTTAATATTCTAAGAATGTTGTTCTTATGTTCTTATTACGTTATGAAAACGTTATCGTCATGAGTTTGGGCAGCTATTTCGTGCATGCAAGACCAGCTCTATTTGAATGAGAAAATAACGAAATCTCAAAAACTGTGTTCCAAACTCACATTTAAATAACATTTCAAAACTGCAACAAAACTGACATGAACTGTTTAATGAATGTTGATTATTATGCTCAAATAGCATTTTAAAAAGCATATATTTCAGGTTGGTTCATCCAGTCCACATTATGTAGTCCCAATCATGTCTCAGGACACTGACTGTTTCTATGGGAATGGCAGCTGCGTTGATGCGATGACTGTACCAACTGACAATTAGCTCTTTTATTTAGAAGGCGGGACTCATTCCATCATATTGGCTGTTGCAGTTTCTCCCATTCATAGTAATATGAGTCTTGTTGTTGAGTCTTGGGCTGTTCACCAACGTTTACCATCCAACCTGACCGAACTGGAGAGGATCTGCAAGGAGGCATGGCAGAGGATCCCCAAATCCAGGTGTGACAAACTTGTTGCATCTTTCCCAAAAAGACTCATGGCTGTATTAGATCAAAAGGGTGCTTCTACTAAATACTGAGCAAAGGGTCTGAATACTTAGGACCATGTGATATTTCAGTTTTTCTTTTATAATAAATCTGCAAAAATGTCAACAATTCTGTATTTTTCTGTCAATATGGGGTGCTGTGTGTACATTAATGAGGAAAAAAAATAACTTAAATGATTTTAGCAAATGGTTTCAATATAACAAAGAGTGACACATTTAAGGGGGTCTGAATACTTTCCGTACCCACTGTATATAAAGGCTTTGATTAAACTAAACTTAAAATAGTTGGTTCATTAACTACTGATCCGTTATTTAAAACAAGAGTGGTCAAACTTGCCTGTGACGTTTAAATTACACTGATAATATATCAATGATTTTCATGTTAACATTGTAAATCAAGTCTGATAGCATTGAAAGATTGTTCTGTTAACATTACAGCAAGAAAACTTTGGTTGCAAATTTTGAGAACATTTTGAGAATGTTTCTTGTTAGCTGGAAAGCAAATGTAGCTATTTGAAATCATCCACAGAATGCGGTCAGTTACTTATTGAATGTGCATCATCTGTTCCAACGTCATTGTGAAATGGTAAATATTGCTTAATGAGTAGGCTGTACCATGGAGAACCTTAGGAGGCACAGGGCCTTGAACAAAATTAGCTTGACTCTGTCACACACACACCAATATCATTACACCTGATATTAAATGAACCATCTATATTACACAATATAAGAGAAGACCATCATTAATCATTTATTTATTAACCTGAATTCCAACACTGGTCATCCGATCTGTAATCATTGTTCAAAAATATGGGCTAAAGTACAGTCACTGCACTCTTGATGAAACCAGAGTACGGCTGTTTGAATGTTAACACACTGAGATATTAAAGCACACAAATTAAATTTTTACAAAATCACAATATATATTCTCACACATGTAGCATAGGTTAAGTGTGAGTGAAACAGATTAACCTTAAAACAGATCATTTAAGGTTCCCATTCTGTCCCGCATTCAATCTTGGTCAATGAATCATTGGGTGAGAAATGCATGACTCAACCCAGCTGGCTGTTATTGTCAAAAACCATGATCACTTCCAAGAATAAAGGGGCATAAATAACATAAATGGATGACTAGACACATTTTGTGTTACCTCACAAGCATGCAGTTATTTTTAGGCAACCTTCATTTCTGTTTAATTTCTTAGGTTTTAATTGGCTATTGAAGTGATTGAGTTTATCTCATTACATTTACATATCATCACCTCTCCATCATTCATCTGAGACTCACCCAGAGAGGGTCCAGGCCACTGAGACTGCAGAGGGTGTCCATCCAGGTTCTTCTCTTCTTCACTTCACTTCCTGTAGTAAATCCCTGCTCCCTAAGCTCAGCAGTGTCACACTCTCCTGTCTATGTAGTTTCTGTTGGCAGTGTAAGTGTGTTTGACAGTAGTTGCGCCTGAATGTGTGTTTCAGCCCCTTTTTTGTAAGCCAGCCTCCTGTGTACTGACTTGAGTTTTGTCAAAGCTATAGTCTGACAACAGATTTGTGTAACTGTCCTGTTTATGAGCACTGGCCTGCCAGGTGGGTGGAAGATTTGGACTCCGTAAAACTATTTTCCCTGTTCTCTTTCGTGGCTCCGGCCCACGTGTGCCGAGGCCACAGTACCACAGACACTCCCCTGGAGGAGATGAGAGCGCTGCAGACATGGCCACACCTCGCTCTCCTTCAGGTCTTGTTTCTGTAAACTCCCCCAAACCCACCCTTCCACCCTGCTTTTTAATGGACAGGAAATGTTTTACAGCAAATAAGGAATGTGAGTGGCTATTTACAGGTGGTTCTAATGGCATTTTGTGTGGGATTCAGCGGGGCTACGGTTATTCCTGACAGAAAGTTATTTATTTGTTTGTTTGTCCCAAAATATAAGACTTCGAGTATGATATCATATTTATTTATTTATTTTTTGTAAACTGAAGATTGATGGAGCAGCACAATTTGATTGAAAGAAATGGTTAAAAGAAGTTTAAAAAATCTCATAAAGACAAAGCCAGGGATAGGCGCCTTTTAAGGAACGTGTGGAGGACACCAAGTGGCAACCCAACACAGTACCAAAATAGGTTAGCATACACAATTGAGTTGTATTGGTTTCATGCTATCCAAACATTCACTGCACTGTGTTTTTGCTGCAAAGTAAACATGTATTTAATGCAGTCAATGCTGTACTTTCTTTTACCACGCAAATGGTTGCATTTTATTTTTTGCATTTAGCATTTTATTTGTTTTTTAGAAATGCTTTTAACTCTTGTTATCCTTCACTTATTTTGTCTGCTCCAGCACAGAGTTGAGAATGAGAGGAGCTCAGATGAAGTGAATGTGTCTGGAGGTTCTGCCAGGGGTCAGATCAATAGAAGGAGTCAAGGACTCTTGAAAAGCAGCCCATCCCTGCCTTTCGAGGTGCAGAAGTAGGTTAAACTGGATGCCACTTACCTGGTATTAGAACAACTGATACCAGTGTGAGGAATGCAACATCTCAGTGTGCTGTAATTGAGAAGTACTGTGTGTTAAGGTGTATGTGAGCGAGTGTGTAGATAAGGGGTAGTATGTCAAATATGCTGTTCTATGTGCTTACTTGATGTTCATGTCCAGCAGTTAAAGTCTTTCTCTGTGCTGATTTTAAATAGGCTATTGTTTGGATTTATTTGAACTTTTAGAAGCTCTAAAGATTACAAAATGAATCTCACTTGTGACTAAATCCCATTTCCCAATCCCATTACCCCCTCTTTCCCTAGAAAGGCATAGTAGTCAAGTTAAGTCAAGTCACCTTTATTTGTATAGCGTTTCATACAATCCTGATTGTATCAAAGCAACTTTACAGTGTCAAACAGGAAAATAGTTTGTTAATAATGCAAGAAGGCAATAACAAAGAGTAATTTTTTCCAGCTAAAGTCAGTTCATTGGTGAATCAGAGATGTCATCATCCATTTCAACTCTCTTCCAATAGTGTCTGTGCAATCAGTCAAGAGTCCCCAACTAAGCAAGCTAAAGGCAACAGTGGCAAGAAACCAAAACTCCATCGGTGAGAGAAATTAATATAGAGAATTTAAAAGGGGGATTTTCCTTTTGGGAGAACTAGCCTATGTTTTAATGAAGCATCGTGTCCGACACCCATCCACTTCAACCCGTTCCCTCATTCCTGTACATATGGTGGAATTATGACATAAGCTTCTCTCTTTATTTTTCATTCAACTCTGACTAGACTGTAGACAGTCATCAAAACAAACACAAGGATGTTAATGGTATGTCGGAAAAATTTTCATTCGTAAGAAATGAGAACAGTGGTCTTTTTGATTGGTAGTAACATTTAATATTCATCTAAACATGGCGATGTGGAGCAAACAACCACAAAAACATTTCATTTGCAATGGAACTTTACAGCTTATAAGTGTTTTTACAGTGAAACACTGCTTACTATTTCTGTCTTCATTAATGGTTGCTGTCCCAGCCTGTTTCCACACTTGATGAAAGGTCGTTGCGCATGACAGTGGAATTTTTATAGAGAAACTATTTTCGCAAAGAGAACTACAATTAATTTCAGAATGTGATGGATTTATAGGCTAATATTTTTAATCAATTTAAAATTTGTGAACTGAAACATCATTCCAGAAAGCCTCAAAATATGCATACAGGACAATGATCCCAAACACACCAGCAAGTCCACCTTTGAATGGCTCAAGAAAAACTCAATTAAGGTTTTGGAGTGGCCAAATCAAAGTCCAGACTTAAATCCGATTAAGATGCTTAAACAAAGAAGAGTGGGCCAAAATTCCTCCACAGCGATGTGAAAGACTCATTGCCAGTTATCGCAAACACTTGATTGCAGTTGTTGCTGCAAAACGTTGCACAACCAGTTATTAGACTTAGGGGACAATTACTTTTTCACATAGGGCCAGGCAGGTTTGGACAGCTTTTTTCCCTTAATAAAATAAATAATCATTTAAAAACTGCATTTTGTTTTTACTTGCATTATCTTTGTGTAATATTAAAATTTGTTTGATGATCTGAATCTTTTAAGTGTGACAAATATGCAAAAAAATCAAAAAACAAGAAGGGGGCCAACACTTTTTCACACCACTGTATCTGAATCATACATATCATGCATAATTGGCGACTTTTCCTAGTTGCTGGAATTTTCCTCATGATTTATTGTGTGTGGATTACTTAAATGTATGGCAGGGTAACTATACTGCATTATGTTTATATTCTGGGATGCATACATTTACAGCCAGCATTCTCCAAATCTCGAGGAGATGATTGTATGCTCCGTGTCACTGGCTTGTGCTTTTGGCATTGTCCACCGAAAATGAAGATCACAACAGTGACCTTTGGGTGAAAAATGGCTTTGTGGACTGAAGTAAACAACAATTTCTCCTGCTGATTTTGTTTACAAGGAGAGCCTGTTTTACAGGTTAACAGGAATAGTGTGCTTTTGGACAACTTTTATAGGTCAAAAAAGTCAACAACAGGTGATTCTTTACTACAGTATTATCTTCTTGTTTTCCAGTTTTCTTAAAGGGGTCATATGATGCTTTTTTAAAGATAATTATTTGGTGTATTTGATGTAACAGAATATGTTGACATGCTGTAATGTTCAAAAAACACATTCTTTTTCAAATACTGTACATTATTGTAGGTCCTCTATGCCCCACCTCTCTCAAACGCTTCGTTTTCTACAAAGTCCCTCCTTCTGATTGGCCAGCTGACCCAGTGCATTGTGATTGGCCGAACACCGCAAGCACTCTCAGAAATGTAACGCCCCTTACCATAATCGCGAGCTTCATCTTTCAAAATAAATGTAAAGACAGAGCCCGAAAGGGGAACAGAGTCGCATGACAGATACAGTGATGAAGCTGGTATGTGTTTGCAGTACACAAGCTACGGTTAAGACAGCTGACTCCACTGTGATGTGACCCCCCCCCCTCTCGCTGTCTCTCGCGCTCTCTCTCTCTCTCTCGCTCCAATAAAGGTGCTTCAAAAGGTTCTTCACAGCGATGCCATAGAAGAACCATTCAGTCAAAGGTTCTTTAAAGAACCATCTCTTTCTTACCTTTTTATAATCTGAAGAACCTTCTTTCACCACAAAGAACCTTTTGTGAAACAGAAAGGTTCTTCAGGTGTTAAAGGTTCTTTATGGAACCATTTAGACAAAAAGGTTCTTCTATGGCATCGTGAAGCACCTTTATTTTTAAGAGTGTAGAGGGAAACTGTGATAAACATCATGTAAGCATCTTGATTTATCTGTTCACTACAAGAGAAAGGACAGCAGTTACAACATTTAACAACTTGCAGAATTGCAGAAGGAAAAGAACAACACTTGGTTACTATGGTTAATTTTAGACATTCAGATATTTGAATTTCTGTTTATACATGAGTAGCTTTCGTTTCCATTGAATCTTTTAATTCAAAAGGGCAGACATTCACTGTTTGCAATCATAGCCTCTGCTGTTTGTTTTCTTATGCTCTCACATCACAAAAGTGAAGACATATTGTGTAACACTACGATCAACAAACAGTTCCTAGCATGCCATTGGTGAAAGATATTTTCACAATGTGAAATGACCACTGCCGCTCTGACCACTGCTGGCTGTCTGAAACCACAACGCTATGGCCATTGTCCAAATGAAATACACTGGCTCACCTCAGGCCAGACCACATTTGACGCCAGCAGAGCCGACAACCCTCTCGCCCTCTCTGTGGGTATTTGCTTGTATCAATTCAACAACAGTCTAGTTTGACACAGTGAAACACTGAACTCTGAGAGCCCTTAAACACCTTGATCTGATATTTAATTTAAAGCAGCACTATGTAACTTTTTCTGTGTTCAAAATTTGCAAAATGTATATAATGAGCGAGTACATCATGAATTAATTTTGTCTTATTTCGAATCACTACGGTACACTTATAATAATTACTTATGGGGTTAGAGAGTCGGACTCGTAACCTAAAGGTTGTGGGTTCGAGTCTCGTACCGGCAGGGATTGTAGGTGGGGGGAGTGAATGTACAGTGCTCTCTCCCACCTTCAATACCATGACTGAGGTGCCCTTGAGCAAGGCACCGAACCCCCAACTGCTCCCCAGGTGCTGCAGCATAAATGGCTGCTCACTGCTCCGGGTGTGTGTGTGTGTTCACTGCTGTGTGTGTGCACTTTGGATGGGTTAAATGCAGAGCACTAATTCCGAGTATGGGTCTCAACAAAAACAGCAAGGTCTAATATACTGGATGGTTTCTGTATCTCCTGTTTTAACTTTCGATCCAAAATTCTCTTTATTTGGTATAGCTCATGTACAAGGTCTTCAAGATCAGACCCATACATCCTAGCAAATGGAAACAGAACATCCTTTTCACAGAATGTTTCACTAGAAGGATTCAGAGCTTGGATACCCCTCACTATGTCACAATTTTGTTCTGAAAATCTAGTCCTCAGCTCATTTAGCATCATGTCCAAAACCTGGTAAAATATCCCTGCTCTGAAAAACTCTTTGCTGTTCAGAGCTGCTTGACTTCCTACTGTTGACATGACAAAGGTTGCTTCTAGCTTAGAGCTTAGCTTCCTCTTTCGTTTGGGAATGGTGTCTGTACAGATATTACACTGCTCAGCAATACTCAAAACTGTTGTCCAGACATCATCAAATACCTTCTCATTTCTATAATTTTCAAATGTGCAAATGAGTGCCTCCACTAGGTCTACTGCTTTTGCTAAATCAAGACATGAAGACTGGAGCATGTCAGAAAGGAATTTTGCATCTCCAAGAAGTTTTTTAAATGTTGCTAGAAATGCAATAAACTCCAGGTCAATTTGGAACAGAAGGCCTTGGGCATCTACTGACCGTTCCACAGTTTGTTCCCCAGCTATTTCTTCTAGGACTCGTACCACTGCTGGCAACCTGTCCATTAAATTGCGACAGGCCAAATACCTGCATGACCGCCATGTGTCACTCAACCGTTGAAGTTCTCTGGGAGCACCTAGATACATTTCACCTTGAATTTGCAGCCACTTTTGGTGCACCACTGATCCAGACATGAATACATATAGTTTTTGTAACAAGGAAAAGAAGCAGTTAGCTTCTGGGATAGCTTTTACTGTGTCAACCAGCACAAGGTTGAGGCAGTGAGCATTACAGTGCACATAAAAGGCTTGCTTTGCCAATTGCTTTATACGTGTCTGTACACCACGATGCTTGCCATTCATGACTGCAGCCCCATCATAAGACTGACCTTCAAGATTACTCTTGTATTCCAGACCATATCTTTCCAGAGTATAAATAATCTTTTGTGTCAGTGCTTCAGCATCTAAGCGCTCAGCATGTTCAAACTGTAAAAAAACTTTCATTTATTGCACCATTGTAGTAGTACCTTATACTACAAATGAAATCTGCTCTTTTTTGCTAAGGTCTTTAGTTTCATCAGATAGATAGATAGATAGATAGATAGATAGATAGATAGATAGATAGATAGATAGATAGATAGATAGATAGATAGATAGATAGATAGATAGAT
>NW_015505306.1:764645-817066 GCF_001515645.1 Sinocyclocheilus grahami | reverse complement strand
AGATAGATAGATAGATAGATAGATAGACAGACAGATAGATAGATAGATAGATAGATAGATAGATAGATAGATAGATAGATAGATAGATAGATAGATAGATAGATAGATAGATAGACAGATAGATAGATAGATAGATAGATAGATAGATAGATAGATAGATAGATAGATAGATAGATAGATAGATAGATAGATGCTTATAAAAGCAGACCAACGTCATTCATTTTGTCTATTGAGATTTGAATTTTTTATACTGATAGGAGAAACGCAGCGTCGCGTTAACTCCATGACATAATGTGCTGCTAATTGAAGCATCACTGAAAAAAATATTTCAGTAAGCTATTTGGAAAAACCACAAAGTTCTGTCCTGAATGTAGCCTATACATTAAAAATAAATGGCAGTATGCTAGAAAAGCTTCATCGTGTTTTATTGTATATGTTAAATGATTGGTTCGCTTAATTTTGAAAGTTGATAGCTAAAACTAAATAATTAAATTACCTAATTAAAAAAAACACGTTTCCATTTCTTAAATTAGGTGTGCATTAAACGATTTATTGAATACCATGGTTATCATGCAGCATTAAATTGTAGCATTAAATTATCATGCAGCATTATATTAAATAGTCATTGACGTTTTATTATGGAATAAAATGTCGACCAATGAAGAGGTAATAATAACTGTCAAGCTTTGGGGTGTTGATCGACTTTATCTACGTTTTGATTATCATTCTGAATCCAATTCATAGTCTTTTTTTCAGCTTTTTGTTCAAAATTTTGTTTATTTCTTTATTTTTTATTTATAAAACGTATCCACATTCAAGTGTTTAAAAAAGAATGCATGAAGCTAGAATAAAATGTTTTTGTTTGCAAGCAGATACCCTGTTCTTTTGTTCTTTTCTGATGTTTTGTATGTTCAGATATTCACGTAACAAAATATATTTGAATTAATACCTAAATAGGGACATAGTAGTATACTTAAAGTATGATGTAAAGTTAACTTAAAGAAAACTTACGAGTATACTTGCAGTATAAAATACTAAACTAATAGTTTACTGAGACTATACTTCAAAGTGTACTAAAAATGTAAGGATTTAATTAGTAAATATCAGTATACCTATAAGTTCACTTTTAGTATAGTTGCAGTACAAACTAAACATGTTGATGTAAACTAGTTGTGTACTCAAAGTTTACTACTGTTATACTTAAAGTATACTTTTATATACTAGAAAGTGGGCCAATTTAGTCCCAAGGAGTATTGAAATAGTACACTTACAAGTATACTACTAGTACACTGATATTTGTATACTTACTAAATAATGTAAACTTAAAAATATACTTGAACTTTACTTAAGTATACTTACTAAAATAAACTTGAAGTATACTACTTTTTGGTAAGGGCAATCCTCTCATTCAGTGGTTTTCAAAACCTACATCCATTTTACTTTATATCAGAGCATTTAGTTTCATGAGTTTTACAATGTTTCATAACTATTGAAAATGATTTGTCATCTTTATTACTTAAGTGAAGTGTTTTGTTTTGTTTGCTTTGATAGATTTTGAAAAGAGAATACTGACTGTGTTCCAAAAGGGATAGTCCAGCTGCAGTCAGGCCAGTATGAGTGCAACCAATCAAACTGTAGAACTGTAAAGCACATGCCAGCCTCATGCAACTTGGTTGCTTTAAAAATCATCATCAAGGTATAAAAGGTTTTTCTGGTCTGCTGTGTCTGAAGTGACTCCTGGCTGGACGAACAGTTAAATATATATTTTTTTAATTTATTTTAGTAAGAAAGCTATATTTTGTAATTGTGAAAATTACTTGAATGATTGTGTTATTGTTATATGAATCATTTACTCTTTAAATTATTAGAGCTTGTGGCTAAATAAGTAGTGGGGAGAGTTTATACAGGTGCATCTCAATAAATTAGAATGTTGTGGAAAAGTTCATTTATTTCAGTAATTCAACTCAAATTGTGAAACTCGTGTATTAAATAAATTCAGTGCACACAGACTGAAGTAGTTTAAGTCTTTGGTTCTTTTAATTGTGATGATTTTGGCTCACATTTAACAAAAACCCACCAATTCACTATCTCAACAAATTAGAATACTTTATAAGTAAAATAAAATCAGATCATAAATAAAATCAGGAAAGAACAGCAGAAAATACTCCCCAATGATGACACTTTAGCAAATGGCTGCAATATAACAAAGAGTGAAAAATTTAAGGGGGTCTGAATACTTTCCGTACCCACTGTACATGCACCAGGATCAAGGATACAGAAATAAGAGCACAAACTGACACTGAGAGAGTAATAGTTTAATTAATAATAAATATTGATCTCCAGCTTTTGACTAACCTAACCACTGGGTGGCAGCAATATCACATGAAACCTTTCAGCAACCCGTTCCCTTTCTGTAAGTCAAGTACATAAATGAATGAAAAATGTTTTTATAAAAAAAAATTAAAAAAAGTTTGAAACGGAGGCATTAATAAACAAAATAGTGTCCATAACTTCAAGCCAGCACATTCAAATGTGACTGAAAAGTGTATTTGGAAACGCATTCAAATTAAGTTCATTGTTATATAGGCTAATGGTTCCGTAATGTGAATTCCGTATGTAATAGCTTTAACGGAACAAAACGGGTCTGTCAGAAGCTCGTGAGTAGTGCTGTACAATGCAACGGTAAGATCTTAATTGCACAAGTCGCTGGCCAGGGGAGGGTACAGATGTGGATCTGTGTTTTGGATCAGTGCCGGGGATCTGACAGTGAGATTTGGCAGTAATGAAGGCATGGAGCATCTGGCCGGCTGTGAATGGCTGAATGGTTCAGATGTGAGGTGTGTCCTCTCCCGTGGGACCTGTGAGACTGACGCCGGATTGGATGAGCTGTTGGAGGAGGGCGGGGCGTATGGAAGGCCTGACCTGAGCCGGAGGAGGAGAGCCGAAGAACGAGACAAAGGAGGGTGAATACTCTCGTTCCCACCACACCCTGCCAAACCGAGTCCCCGACAAACGCATAATGTTTCACTGAAGACTGTGTTTTAAAGTGTAATCGACGCACCTCTACAAAATGCTGTAAAGAGTTAAAGTCAGCTGTATATCTGCTGAAAAACACATCTTAAACTAGTTTAAGGGAGGTTTTGCATAGCTGGCCAGGCTGGGAGACCATCTTAAACCAGTTTAGGACAGTTTAAGCTTTTTTGCCAGCAGTGATTTCATCTGAATTTCAGTATTTCATGCTATAAACAAATAATACCTTGTATTTTTAATTGACTTTAACATAGCTCACTGGAACAAGCTGTAAGCTTTTTAACTCACTTATTCAAGCATTTTCCACTGCTGGACTCCAACATCCACCCTTCTGTCTGAAGGAATTTTGAGCTTGAATATTTGAGCTCTCTGTCACAGACAAACAAGTAACACCTGGCTACCTTTTCTATGTTTAGAGGCAGCACAAAACATGATTTATTCGTAATGCAGAACATTACAAAACAAGGACAGTTTTACTAAAATCACAATGTGGTTTAATTATATAAAAACATGTCCAAAGCAGGAGGTGAAGTATTAAAGTATAAAATTGTTCACAGGCTCTTAAAGAGAGAGAAAAGAAAACAATCTGCAAGCATACACTTGAAAAAAAGTTCTCAATTTTCTCTTATAAGACTCATCCTTCATAACAAATTATTGAAATTATTAATTATTTAAAAATATATATAAAACACAAACTAATGCCAATCTCTTTCATGTGACTACATTGATACAGTAATTAAATTGTAAGCAAAGTACAATGCAGTTCTGTGTTCAGTTTCTGACATTCCCTTCCCTCTTAAATCTTTTTTTTTCAGAGACATGTGCATGTCATTAACTTATATAAATAAACAGATATTTAATAAGCTGCCTATTGAAATGGGTGACTTTCAGTCGGCTTTGTTTTGTCATGCATTCAGATTGATTCATTTATGCTTAATTCCTCAATAGTTGTCATAATAAATTTAAAAAGTCAATCGTTATGACTTGTGTCAAAATAGAAATGAAATCACAAAAATGTTATTCTCAGAGTCAGCTAAACAGCTCGTCACTTAACTAACAACAAAATCTGCATTAAAACATGGGTTAAAGATTTCTTACAGTGCATAAAGTGGACACTCAAATTAGTTTGTGATTTTACATTGTTGTTTTGTATATCTGGTTATGTACACAATTCGTCTGAATGCTTCAAATGAACCTTTTTTCCATTGCCATTTCACATTTCAATGGATTATGTATTTACATCCTGAAGACAACAAAACCCATATGTGCAATTTGGAGATATAATGCTGTGAAAGCTCTGTACTGCACATTAGCTGTAAGTTAATGATAAATACATACAATTGTAACCAATAATTATTCCACTGAAGTACAGTAACATTTTCCAGTCAGAGGTCACCCCTAGAACAAATGCTTATCCTCCATCCTGGTTTAGTCGAACCTGGAGATGGCCAGGTGCACATTCACTGGGGAGTGTTGGGCCAGGACATTCACATTAGCTGTAAGTTAATGATAAATACATACAATTGTAACCAACAATTATTCCACTGAAGTACAGTAACATTTTCCAGTCAGAGGTCACCCCTAGAACAAATGCTTATCCTCCATCCTGGTTTAGTCGAACCTGGAGATGGCCAGGTGCACATTCACTGGGGAGTGTTGGGCCAGGACATTATCCCAGGGTGGGATACCATCCCGAATGAAGAAGAAACAGAGCAGAAGGAGGCATAAGAACAAAATCTTCTTGCACCTGGAATCTTCTCTAGGACCCCCTGTCTCCATTTTTAGTCTTGAGAACAACTAGGACCACCATAACAGGGATTAGGCATATGGGGGTCATGACAAGGGCAAGGATGATGCTGGAAGGGGGGTCCTTCAGTGCCTCTGTGGGGCATTCTTGAAAATAGGTGGTGTGGATATTCACAAATATGTGTTCAACCAACTGATTTGGCCAGGGAATCAGCAGACAGTCAGCAACAGACTCAGTACACACAGTGAAATTGTTGTATGCACTGCCAGAGAGACATATAGAGAAAGAGAGTCACTTAGAGAGTTATCAAACACATCCAGTATTATATATGGCATTTGATAATGCATCCTTAGAATGTACCTTTTTATTTTTTCCAGCGAACACCAGTCGGTACTATTCATGGACCCCATAGCATCATCAAAATTATATTTACACCAGTGCACCAGCACTTCATAGCATTCTTGGGTTCTCAAGGAATTGTTCACACAAACTATACAGTATGTGTCACAGATGCTCATGTTAGCACAGCCTATGATGTAAACGAAATAAATAATGAACTTTGATATAAGTCAATGTGAATCATCCTGTCATGCATAATGGAGTTTTTTGTATATATTGTAGTGTCACTGTCATGCTGCAGTAATTATCTTAGCTTAGCTCATTAACTTACCAAATGTTCCCCCATCTCCATAGGCAGGATCTAAAAAAAATAGAAGTACTGTAAGTAAATAAATACATACATAAACATATACACATATATGTAAATATCTGCAAAATGTGCATATAGCTAATGTGTCCAAACATACGGCAATGAAATGAGATCCAATGGTTTTGCTTATTAAAAATAATAACAACAAATATAACTTGCTTCAGTAAAAAGCACAAAAAAATGATAACTTATAGCCTATTCATGGTTATTAGATCGTTTGTGAACATGTTGGTCATCTGCATCCTTGAAAGCAGATATTTGTCATGCACTGTATAGTGTCTAATTCAGGATAAATGAAAGCTGAAGTTGTCTATCGATGCACACACAAAAAACTTACCACAGAGAACAGACAGAAAGACGCCAAAGAAGCTGAACGATACCCTCATATCAGAGCAAACAAGCGCTGGCGAGCTGCTCTCAACCCGCCGCTGAATGTTCCTGAACTTTTACACCGAAGAACGCTAGGCATAACAGGAAACGCGACGGGTGGAAGCGTGATGCGCCGTCACCACATGTGGAATCACGGTTACCAGATGTTCAGAAAGCTGCTGAGTCTGACCGAGAACGCTTTAATTTCCCCAAGTAATAGTGCTCCACCTCTGTGCGCCTCTCTCTTTCTCTCTCTCTCTTTGCTCAGTCTTCAACAGAAAAAAAGACAACTAAGGCTGTTTAATGACTTTTCACAGATTTTTAGACGCGCCATAAATACAATCCGTGAATTGGTCGTAACTTAAAATATTAAACAAACACGTGTATTTTAAAAAAAGTGCAGGCCTATGAGATTTCAGTGATAAATGTGCTCATGCATGTATGTATTTAGCCTATTTATTAATTTACTTTAAATACCATTAATTAACTCTACAACCTATGTCTCACAAGCGTTCCCTAGTAGGCTACATAGTAACGTGGGTCTTGAAAGTATTAACTTGCGGTCCGACTGATTCACAAGAGTTTTTGATAAAGAACCGCTTCATACAAGTAGGCTAATCAGTTCAAGAATAGTTTAATTCACTTAAACGAACCGAATAAGAGTCATTCGTTCGGGAATCGGACTACACTATCACTAGTTTTGCACTGTCGATTTACACGACAATAATGTACTAAAAGCAGAAAAGTTTTGCGTTCACGTTTCTGAAAGTATACAGACGACAACATTGTCAAAACGACGTTCACATCAATGAAAATGACTAAAAACACGGTATTATTCATGGCAAGCCAGTAGTTGGCGATGTCACTTTGTAGAGTAACACTAAAGAAGCACATAATATGCATGCACATGACCGTTTCCACACATTCACATTTTTGTAGTTTACACAGAGACGATAATCGCCTTTTTAAAAAACTGTTTTCAAAAGTTTGTGTTTTCAGGCCCCCAAAGGGCCCCCTTTACAGGTTGTGTAAACACCTCCTTAGGGGCACAATTTATGACAATGCTGATGTCACACACATGTGTATTACATGTTCAGTCTAGGCATGCGCAAGTTCTTCACAGCATTTTAGTCATTTTCTCAGATCTGTGTCAACGGGGATCGTTTTGACAATGTTGTTGTCTGTACGCAAATCTTCTCAAAAATGCGAGGGAAAAACTTTCCTGTTTTTATACATCATTGTCATGTAAACGTACCCTTAGTGGAGGTGTTGCAGTGAGTACAGTGGAAATGTCAAATTATTTTAGTAGTACATGCACGTTCGAGAAAACTTAACCAAGCTTCACAAAAGTTCGCCTTCAGTATTTTTGTTTAAATGGAACTGTTTCTGCATAAGAACCGGTGCTCAGTTCTAGTCCTGACTCTTGATATTGTAAAGCACTGTTGTGTTTAAAGATTGCTGTTTCCCCGAGGTGCGGATCTTTTCTGGGCTGAGCACACCCAGGCCAGATGCACATCTGCAAACGGGTCTTCCCCTTGAAAAAACACTTTTCTCTCAGGTTGATTCCTCGTCGGCTCAGTGGTTCTGATTTATTTGCATTTTTTGCATCTGTTTCCAAACAGGAAACATAAGTGAACATTTAGGGGCAGAGCAGTGCAGCTTGATGGAACATACACTTTTAAGAATAACTGGGTCGTATTAAACAGATCGAGTTCGGGAAACTATATAATCAGAGTTTGCCATCTGTGCTTGAAGGGCTGCACTTTTGGTTTGAGCCCAGCTGGGACTGAATCAAACTCACTCACTTCAAAGGAAGAGAAAGAAGTGAATCCAGGGCCGAGGGAGGGCTGGAACAGTTTATGTAACACTTCTAGGCATGTGGATCTCATGTTTACCATGTGAGATTATCTTCAACCAGTACCAATAGATTAAGTCTACAAAATAGCATTTAGTGTAGTATTCATGTTTTAAAAAGTTTTGATTTAAAACATTTTTGTTTGTGTAAATCTCAATCTGTAAAGAAAGATGAGTTTCAGAACTCAAAATTTCCTATAGCCTAATAGACCAGTCAGGTTAGAAGCCATATTGAATGTAACATGGAAGAAAACGAGGCTGTAAGGGATAGACTTAAAGTCAATGGGACACACTTTGTAAAGGCCCCAGGTCATATCATTTTTGCCAACTCACAACTTTCAATTACATTTTTGCACCTGATTTTTTTTGTTTGTTTGTTTTTTGGAAACAGTATGATTAAAGTAACAGATCAATTAAAGTACAATCCACTCAAAACACTTCAATCCCTCACAGCCTTGTTTTCATTCCTGTCAAAAATTAAATATGGTATTACCCTGATTACGGTCTATACCCCTGAAGAGAGATCAACCAATCAAATAAGTCATTACCATTGAAACAAGAACTCTCTCCCAAGAAGCATTGCAAATGGCTTAAGTCAGTCTTTCTACAATATCAAACATCCTATATATTTTAAACAATCGTTTTGCAATAAACATCACATTTATTGTATATATTATAGGTATTCAACAAATATATATATATATATATATATGTGTGTGTGTGTGTGTGTGTGTGTGTTGTATAAACATGTTTTATAGGTAGCATGGCATATGTGTTATTAAACTTCATATATTTGAACAATGCAGACTTTCTTTGTGTTTTTGGCTCCTAATAACAGGCCAGTCTAAATTTCCCCCGTGCCCATGTGTTTATTCAAATCTCAAACTGAAGCAGTTGGTTTATTCTTTGTTCCAGAGACTCTCCCATGCATATAAATATTAGAAGAAAAAGTGATCGAAAGTGTCAACAAAATCTCTCACCACAATGAAGAATTGCAACACAATATTCTTCTCACCATTATCAACAACTTTGTAGCAGTAACCTTTCAAAGCACTGATTGTCTGCTATTCATTGTTAAGGTGCTCAGTAAGCACTCAATTGAATCTATACACCAAAAACAACCTCACAGTTGGGTTTATTTGGACATAGAACTAAAAAAAACAAAAAAATAGCAGACATGTCTATCATATTTCCGCAGCTGTATCACTCACCTGCTCTGGTGTATGCAGTGGTTTGTACTTGTGTCGGCATGGTTGATGCAGTGTGTCTCTAGAGCACAGAAGAAAAATACATATTCATGAGATACAGAGGAAATTTTACAAAAATTAATTTTAGAGCAACTAGAAATCAATCTTAACACAACTTACCACAGTTGGTCTCTGTTCGTTTGGTACCAGGGTCTGCAGAGTTGAGACCATTAGACAAAGACAGACTATCATGAAAAAAACAAACACTGTGGATTACACACATGAATCACACTTGTATTCAGAAACACACAATTTGTCATTATAAGACAGAAAATGCCAGCAGTTTGGGGAAAATTGACAGGCATGGAAAAAGATTCAGGAAGGGAGGAGATGAAGAGAGAGGCATGGAACATCCTCCCTTTGTCCTGACCAGTTGAATCATGACAGTCATTTCCTCAGAAGCTTTTCAATTTATTTATATCTACCATATAGTAACTTAAAGCATCGTTTTAAAGAAGTCAGCAGTGTAATTTACATGATATCCCATTATATCTTCTTGATGGTCATTAAGGCGATAAAGATTATTATATTATATTATATATTAATAGATGATAATAGAATTATTAATTAGATTTCAAATTTCAATTAAATAATGGAATTTGAATCAGTATTCAGAATCATAATTAATATTCTGAATTATCAATTAGAAAAAGTGCAAATACAATTGAAAAAATATTTAAGATAGCTAATAGAGTGAGTCTTGATTCGATCTTTGCTCAATTACAAGCATTCTCTTCTGGAGATTGCCTCTGATTTTAAGTTTCAAACACAGTAAACCAAACTTTTATTCTAAAGGTTCTGATACTCACCCCAAAACAGAAGATTCCCTACTGGTTTTGAAGCAGATATAGATATGTGTGCCATTACGCTTTAATCCTGTGGTAGTTCTATCTGTCTGTCCACCTCAGCTTGCACAAATCACATGTATGAACTCTTCAACAGGAAGATTCTGTTTAAAGGGGTGGTGGATTCACAAATGGAGAGACATTACAGATAGGATGGGCTGTCTATCCCAATGTTGCCATCATCTTTCTCTCTGAATCCATCTGTCTATCTATTTGTCTCTGTCTGTCGTATTGTTGTATTAAATCTATTGTATTTGTTTTTAATGATTTTTTAAAAGTATTGCTTTGTGTTTGAATAATTCCTGATTATTCAAATAATTAATAATAACTCTTTTTATGTCTGCCAAACATTTCTGGCTCTGACAAATGTCAATTGATGCATAAACTATAGTGAAGTATGTGTGTTTGTCACTGCACACTTTTGTTTAACAGCACTCTTGTTGTATGTTTTCCTCCAACATTACTCTCAATCACTGTGTAGGAGAGTCTAAGTGGATGGACTGGAAACTTTTTTTGAAATCAACAAAGCATGAACCAAATTTTGCTTTTAGTTTGGCTCATTTGTTTATCATGTAGATTAGAGTATATATACATGATGTGATGTATGATGTTTTGGTAGAAGCCCAACTGGCATTTACTCAGAACTGAGGAAACAGTGCGGAAATGGAGGAATTTGCTATTCAGGATGCTTTCCACATGGTTTACACATATTTAACTTATTAATTCCATTATTAAATATTTATCAATTATGTAAAATCCCAATATATGGTGCATTCAAAATCCAAATTAAAAATCCCAAATTTGCATGGTCTTCCGCATGGACAACCAAATTCATATACATGTATAATGTAGAATAATTACATTGTAAATAAGACATTTCTTTAAAATATTACACCAGAACTGGCTTCTGTGGTAGGTCTCGCAGTGTTTATTATCATAGAGTTGAGTAAGCAAGCTCATTCCAAACAGACTGTTTCTTTTAATGTTTCTGGCAGGAATTCTGTTAACCTCATCTGGCCATACAGGGGGTCTTACCCAAGGTGCTTTGGAGAGCGAACTGTGCTGCAGAGAGGAAGAGAGATAAAGACTGATGACAAATCCACCCCCTGAGCATTGGCACAGAGGAGTGTCTCCCCTCGCTATTGACGTACACAGAGCTACACCACTGCCATTGACGCATGTACACCATGACCACCACTGGCGTGCACTCATTTCAGTTCAGGAGTGATGCAAGACGAGAAAGTTTCATTCCCTTAGAGTTTCTGCACACACACACACACTCTCTCTCACAGCAACAGATGTGTAAGTTAACGTCATCTGGCGATTCCCCCTCTCTCACTCAGCTGGGCTTGGTCTGGTGCCTGGTGAAGTTCTGAGGACCCAAATTACTTCCACATTTGATTCACATTAGTAAGGAGAGGCTTGTTTTCCACCCTTAATTGGATTGCTCTGTTTATAAAGCAGATTAAGTTAGGGGGACAGAAAACACAGGGTTTATTTAGCAGTTTGGGACACTTCAATTTCGCAGAATTGGAGTTCCAAATGGCACATTAAGTACAATAACATATTTTTACAGTATTTTACAATGATAAACAACAGAAAAGCTGATTATAATTATGATCACATAGTGATTGTGGTTCAAAAAAAACAATTCCATAGGAACACAAATGCCGCTCATGTTTGTGAACAGAAAATGTACTCAAATTGTCCATGAATGCAATGTGATATTATAGGTCAGTGGTTTTTAAACTGTGAGTCACAACCTATAGTCTGATTCATGAAACAAATTACTCTTTTAAGCCAGTTCTTTTAATGAATCATTCAAAACAAATCACAGTCTCAGTAGTTCAATCTGAATCCCTTATACAAAGAATGAATTTACTGAATCTATCAGTTTGGCCACTGAATCTTACTCAACTTCCATGTCAATCTCTCTATTAATAATAATTTGGTCTTAAATTATTTTGGACTTTGTTTGTTTGTTGTTATTTTCTTCTGATAAAAGTTTTAAGTACTAACCTTAAGTACTTAAGTATTTTTTAAAATAAAAGTTCTTTACTGGAATCTATGGAACTTTTCCATTGTACAAATGATTATTAGTTGAAACGGGTTCTTATTAGAAACAATTATAAAGTGTTGTTTTAAGAATAAGAACTGTTTACTGAAAGTCTTTTTTTGGGGATGGGGAGGGGGTGATGACATATGATACTTATACGAAATGAAAACTCCGGTTTGGAATCTTTTTTTTTTTTTTTTTTAAGAGTGTAGCATGTTCACTGAAGAAAGAAAATAACTAGAAGGATTTAATGGTAATGATTCCACATTATATTATGAAGTATGTAAAAGATATTCTTTTCATATTCAAATATTATTCTCATACAGAAAGCTAAAGCTTATATACATGTTTGCATTTACATGCTTTAAAGCCTCTGTATCTGGAGCTGTTCAACACCATGTCAAATGTCAGTCCCCACTATAATTCATTTCATCCTCTAAACTCAGTGCCTCAGAGCAAAATGATCATCCCTCAGTAACCCACACACCGCCGGATACTAATCTTCATTTGACATGCCAAAACCAACATTCAGGGTTTACACTGCACATAATAAAAAACTTTCCACAGATAAGACCTCCCTCTTATGTCTATCTTTCTGCCTGTGTTTGCTACTATTGTGAGGTCCAAGATAAACACTGGACTGGCCTAAGAAAACCCTGTTAGGATGGGCCCATTACTGGGATAAGAATGTGAGGAAAAATTGTGTTACCACTCCATCTATCACATACTGAAGTGCTGAGCAAAACCACCTCGACATATAGACAGAAGAAGCTGAAACACCTGCAAGTGGCCAGTCTTTAACCAAGCCTGCATAATCTCAAACCAACACAATGTCAGTATCAGAAAACAGAAGACAGAAAATCTGGTGAAATTCAGATACAGTAAACAAAACATTAATATCCAACAAAAATAAAGACGTTCATTACAATAGTTTACACGTCAGAATTTCTTCCTTGTCAGTTAAAGGGATAGTTCACCCAAACATTAAAATTATGTCATCATTTACTCACCCTCAAACCTGCATTTCGTTCTTTTTTCTGCAAACACTAAAGAAGTTATTATGAAGAATGTAACCAAAGTTTAGGTTACCATTGACTTCCATTGAATGGACAAAAAACACTGAGACATTTTTCATAATATCTTCTTTTATGTTCCACAGAATAAAAATTAGATTTGGAGTGACGTTGTAAATGATGAAGCAGTTTTCATTTTTGGTGACCTGGTCTACATATACACTATGTTTTTTTATGTTAAAATATTAAGTATGGAATCTAATGTTATTCAATTCAATTCAATTCAATTCAATTCAAGTTTATTTGTATAGCACTTTTCACGATACAAATTGTTGCAAAGCAACTTTACAGAAAATTAAGTCTGTACATATATAGTTCTTAAGCTATTACTCTATGACAGTGGCTCCCAACCCTGGTCCTGGAGGCACCCCAACACTGCACGTTTTGCATGTCTCCTTAATCAAACACACCTGATTCAGGTCATCAGCTCGTTAGTAGAGACTTCAAGACCTGAAATTGGTGTGTCAGAGAAAGGAGACATGCAAAATGTGCAGTGTTGGGGTGCCTCCAGGACCAGGGTTGGGAACCACTGCTCTATGAAACCAAACCAAATATCATTTCCATGTCCTTGCAACACGACTGAATTGTTTTTCTTTAAGAACCTACAGTGTCAATGAATACTCTGGGATGGTTATGTCAAAAATGAAAATGAAAATTTCTATGTTGTTCCAAACATGCCTGTGAAGAGTCGCCATTCACTTTCATTGCATATTTTTTCAAACAAAATCTAAAACTAAATAGGGCCTGAAACAGTCCTTCTGCATAATACCTCATTTTATGTGTTTCACGAAAGAAAGAAAGCCAAACAAGTTTGGAGCAACTTGAGTTAGACTTTTTACTTTTGGGTGATCTGTCTCTTTAAAAAAAAATAGGGCTAGGTGTAAATGGTTACATGTCGCCATCTAGTGGATTCATAAATGTCAAAACATCTGTCGAAAACTTGCTATGAGATGTATTCTTAAATTATATAACATAATATAACATTATTATTATTATTATTATTGCATTTGTAGTTGCATCATTACTATGCCTATATTTTATTTGTATTTATTTCTTTTTAAATAATAGTCGCAATAGCAGTCATTGGGGCTCACATAATAGTAACAGCCTATTACTGATCTAATTGCTGCCAGGGAGCGGGTAAATGTATAAAGCATTTTACTGCTATTCATACTGCGTTACGATCTCTCGAGCGCGTCCATTCAAGCGCGTTCTCGTTGGGTCACGTGTGACGTGCAGAGAAGGGCAGTGCCTTCCGCGTCGCGCGGCGGGCGGACCCCACGCTGCCCTCGGCCCCTCGCTCGCTCTCCGGAGGAAAACAGCACATGCTAAGCGTAAGCGCTGCGGATCTCAAGCGAGCCGTGGAAAAACAACAAGCATTGGATCTTCAAGCCAGGCCCCTTTGCGCGGAGTCTCTGCATACATTAACATCCACGTGTACATAATACGTCAATACATATGATTAGGTATCTTGCTATAAAGTAAATAAAACTACTCAAAAGGTTTATATGCAAGCTGTTTCTGTCATCAGCACTTTATGTTTATATTTAAAATACTTTTTTAAATGTGCATTTTAATTTATAATGAACATTATAAAGCACGCTACTATGGGACTATTCAATATTAATAATAATATTAGACGGATAATCGTTATTAATCAAATTTTAAACGAAGCTTACTAAATGTCTGAGCTCATGCATATGTTTGCATTCAGGCTATTACTTATTCAGAAAATGAGTTGCATTATTATTTTCCTCCTCGGCGCACTCGTAGCCTGTGGTCCAGCCAAAGAGAGCTGGAGTATGTTCATAATAAAGACGTCACCCTGTGCTCTGAACGTGCCAACCAAGTGCGCAGCTCTTAACTGTACAACTACAATCTCGACATGCTTACGGACGACCGAGGAACCCTCACATCCCCTGCGCTCGTCAACACAAGCATTCTGGCGCCGATATCTGCAGTGGGTCGGTAGCCAGGACACCGTTTTTCACTACAGGACGTTTTTGGGCACGCGGACTTCTTTGCTGCGCACTTGGAGCTGAGGCTGATTCGCGAGGATTTAAAGGAAGGAGCAGGGACGCTTAAGGTATTTCAAACTGCGACGGCGAGCTCTGTCTCGCATGTGCGAGAGAGATAGAGCATGTTGGACACGACATGTTTAAATCGTCTCGGCGTGTATCGTTAGTGTCTCGTGCAAGTATTTTCAACGCGTGGCGTTGTTGAAGCTTAGCGTCCTTCATTATAAACGCTTTCATTCGTGGCCCGTGTAGCCTTACGCTATTCGTTCCCAAACCACATTTAATATTTCATTTTGAGTTCCTCGAAAGTTCGAGAAAACAGTATTGGAGGGTTATGAAATGGTGAAACGTGTACTACGCACTTATCTGCACCGTGGCGATATGGGCTCGCGAGAGAGACACGCCCACTTCCAATGTGTGCTCGTCAGGAGCGCGTGTTTTTCCGAGCACACCGTGTCACTTGGATGCGATTTGCTCTGCCAGTTTTGCTCTGTGGCAGCTAGCGCGTTCCCTCTTTGTCGTTTTCTTTTCCGTTAAGTGGTTTCCGGCGTGTTTCGTTCATCTGAAGCACTAATCTGAATTGGAGACCTTTAATAGGTGTGTGATGCGGAATGTTAGTTGTGTTTTGTGTACTGCAGGGGGCAGTGAGTGAGTCCTATATGGAGTCACTACTGAATGATAAAGTTTGAGTCATGCAATTGATAGGTCCCGTGTGTGTGTGTGTGTGTGTGTGTGCACGTTTATGTGGTTTATGAGGACACAAATTTGTATAATAACATGGGTATGACATAGGTATTACAACGAGAAGGTGATTTATGAGGACATTTTCAGTGTCCCCGTAATTCAAAAGGCTTATAAATAATTCAGAATGAGTTTTTTTGAAAATCTAAAAATGCAGAAAGTTTCCTGTGAGGGGTAGGGTTGGTGTAGGGCAATAGAATATACGGTCTGTACAGTATAAAAACCATTATGCCTATGGAGAGTCCCCATAAACCATAAAAACAAACCTGTGTGAGTGAGTGAAAGAGAATGAGTCACGTCTGATGGGAACCCTTATGGAAGGTGCTTTTTATCACATCCCAGAGAATATGTTTCTCATGAAGGTGAATCTATGAATTCACAAGAATAACTATCAATACAGATTATTATTTATGCACCATATTATATTTATATATAACAATTACTATGTGTAATATATATATTATATTAGATATAATAATTTAAACATCATGCATACATAAGACTTTTTGAATTTTTTAAAAACAGTCTGAAATATTTAATTTTACATCATAACTTTGTTGTAAGTTTCATAGAATCCTTAAACTTAGTGTTTGTTCCAATGTTGTTTGAATGTGAGCTCAGCTCAGCTGGATGTGCATTTGTCCCATGTATAACTATTGCTCCTGTGCGTTGTAGCCAGGTGAGGCTGATGATGGAGGAGTTGTCAGGTCCCCGGTCCTGCACTGCAAAGCCCCCCCGCAGTCTGCTGGAATGGAAGAAGAGAGTCAAGTCTGAGTACATGAGGTTAAGACAGTTGAAACGCTTCCGCAAAGCTGAGGAGGTCAAGGTAGACGGTCTTTTGCAGTATTGTTTTACTTTTCTTTCCTTTACACTTTCAATTTAACTTATACTGTATTTCTTTTTGTTACTTTTTTTTCTATTTATTGACTGACAAGTCTCCTGTCCCCATGTTGAGAGAAATCAGATGTTATTGTAGTTCTAAAACAAATATGAATATGCATTATTTCATCTCACTCACAAAAAACAAAACAAAAAACAGATTCAGTATTCCTCAAAATGAATAAAAATAATGCAACTCAGAATATGATGCAAACCTGCAATAATTAAATGTTAAACAACACAAATATCCTTTATGTATTTAATCTCATTCTATTAACCAATGTCTTTGCTTCTGACCTTCGATGATCCAGTTCAACCATACTAATAAACAAAAATTACTCTAGACAAACATTTGTGTATCTTTGTTTATTGCTGAAGTGTGTTGAAATTTCTTCTTCTGCATTCTACTGTACGGACGTAAATGTACTTTCCCTTCAGACTGAGGCTTATTCATTTCACTTTTGGTGTGAAAAGGCTTTTATATTTGCCAAAAATATAACTTTTTTATTTTAAAAACAAACAAGCAAGCCCTGTCCAGATTTAAAAAGTAACGCAAAAGTAACATAACGCATTAATTTCCATAAAAAGTAACTAAGTAGCATAATTAGTTACTTTTTTATGGAGTAACGCAATATTGTAATGCATTACTTTTAAAAGTAACTTTCCCCAACACTGGATTTAGATTTATTTATATATATACACACACTGTCATTAAAAAGTTTGGGGTCAGTAAGATTTTTTTAGCAATTAATAATTTTATTCAGCAAGTATGTATTGATCAAAGATTTCAGTTTCAAATAAATGCTGTTCTATGAACTTTCTATTCATCAAGGGATCCTAAAAATCAACTTATAAAATATATCCCAAAAATAACGACAATAATAAAAAAAAAATTTTGAGCAGCAAATCAGCATATTATAATGATATCTGAATCATGTGAAACTGAAGACTGGAGTAATGATGCTGAAAATTCAGCTTTGCATCACAGGAATAAATGACTTCTAAAATTTATTTTAAAATGTATTAAAATATAATTAATTTTTTTAAAGATGTAATAATATTTCACAATATTACTATTTTACTGTATTTTTTATTAAATAAATGCTGCTGACTTCTTTAAAAAAAAAAAAAAAAAAAAATCTTACCAACCCCAAACGTCTGAATGGTTGTCTATTTCTTAAACATTTTTGTCATCATTCTGCTTTCTTTTATTTTCCTTGATTTGTTTTCTGTTCCATTCTAATTGCATGTATCTTAGCTTTCAATTAATATAATTCAGTGTTTTTAACTATTAAGCTGTGTGTTTTTCACAGGCTCTTTTCCAATCAAATCGCCGCAGGATTGAAGGAAGAACTGAGCTGCTGAATGAGGAATGGTCCAAGCTCCGAATCCAGTCTATTCCCCGGTCCACAACCAGTGGCTCTCTATCCAGCAAAAAGGCAAGAATGACACAGCCGGGGGCCTTGACTACCACTAACCAGTGTTAATCATCTTGCATCTAGATAGCTTTACTGTGAATTGCCCCTGTTAATTCAGCACAAGACTGTCCCCCCAGATGATTTATGAGCCGAATCAATACATAGTGAGCTTTGCCTTGCCATTTTCCAAACATAATTTATTCTAACAAAATGCCAGTAATGACTCAAGATCAGGTGCCACAGTTCGCCTTCCATTTCCTGCAGAACCTACTTTATCATATCCTACCTGACAAGTGTTTAGATCAATCTAATGATGTTATTAACGAACTGACTGTGGTACAGTTAACCTCTTAATTAATTAGTCAGGGCAAATATTACCAGCAGGCCAGTAAAATGCAGCAAAGTGTTTTTTCCCCTCTTCATTAAATTGCTCTGTTGCCAAAAATGTATTTGTATGTTTGCCAAGCCAGAGCTCAGTATCTAAAACTCCTGTGATACCCACAATAAAAGCAGCCAGCGGGCACAGCAGAGCTTAGCTCTCTGTGGAATACAGAGACTGCTCAACATACCCGCACAGCTGGATCCTTCATGCAACAGCACCGGAAAACAATACCACACTTGATGTTCTTTAGATAAAACCAAACCAAATATTTTGATTAGTGGGTTATGATTTTGGTCACAAGTGTAATTTCCCTTTGCACACATTTGGTCCCATTTCAATTCTTCTTGATCTAATGATGTTTCGGTCACTGATTTGGTGGGGAATTAAATTATTTCATTATTTTTTACTCTCATGTTGTTCCAGTAATACTTTTTTTCTTTGTAAAACAAAGGAGACATATTAAATACTATTCACTGTTTTTTTTTTTTGTCTTTTTTTACAATTAAGCATGATTGAAGCTTACGAACTTCGAAAAGGAAACAAAAACATCAACAAATATCATAAAATGATCTGTACAATTAGTGCACTATGTTCCTTTTGAAGCCATACAAGATTTAAGTGATTAACAGACAAAATTATAAAATAAGTCATTATTCTCGCCCACATTTCCATGTTCATGAGAGAAGCTTTGGTGACTGATTTGCAAATCTTTTGAACAAATCATTTGATCCAGTTCACAAAACTTGACTCAAACGATTTACAAGTATCTTGTGGCTTCAGGAAATTCAGGATTGGAATACAGTGCATGCATTGTATGGACTACTTTCATGATGCTTTTTTCATCCTTTCTGAAGCTCGAAAAGCCTCAGTTAATATTTATTGTAAAATGCATGGAAAGGAGTTACCAGTTTAATTCTTGAAATTTCTCCTTTTTCCTAGAAGAAGGAAAGTCATAAAGGTTTGGAACAATTTAAATGATGTCAGTATTTTAATTTTGGGTGAATTTTTCCTTTAATAATACATGACAATTATTTTTTTTATTTAGATTTATATTCAGTAATCTATGAGTAAACTTTGGGGAAAATGTATTAAAATACAACTAATGTAAAATTATTCAAATTACATTGGCTAATTAATATTTAACGGTCCTCTAATAGTTCTTAGTGATACTTTGACTTGTCTTCTGTTTTCCTGTCTTCCCTTTCTTGTCCAATCACAGTTGTGCATGGTAGAGTCTGGCTTTCCATCTTTTCCGAACCAGGCAGTTGCCATGCGTCCCTTGACAACTGTTGCTGGGATACCATTCATGTACTCCTGGTCCCCTTTGCAGCAGAACTTCATGGTACTGGATGTGGACAATAAGCGCACACACAGTAACACATAAAATTCACTCAATCATGATCACCATTAGAAGCCTGCTTCTGCAGAAAAATAAGGAGAGAGATGAAAATAGAAGAAAAGCATCGTTTTATGACACTGGTCATTTTAAAAGTAGGTCACCTTGCAGCAGCGCATTCACATGTTCTGACAGCTCTAAGCAGTGTTTTTTGAAATCATCTCTCAGGTAGAGGAGGATGTGCGTCTTTAAACGCCTACACTCACTTATAGGCACAAATATAGGCATACACAAAAACTCCCACCCACAACACACATTTACAATATCAGTGTGCATTTATCTCTCATTAGAAGAACCTCACTGATCCATGAATATATTTGGAACATGTTTTTATATAAATCAATAAAATCACAAATAAATGTCTTTCCTCCCTCTTTTTTTTCTGAGGTGGAAGATGAGACATTTCTGCATAATATCCCCTACATGGGAGACGAGGTGTTGGAACAGGATGAAGCTTTCCTGGAAGAGCTTATTGACAATTATGATGGGGTGCATGGAGACAGAGGTGAGCATCATAATATGTATTTATACACATGACCAGAGGTGTCGCTAGACCTGAGATGAATCTTTTCTGGAAAGCCCTGAATGTTTTAAAGGCATTTTTTAAATCATTTTTGTAAGTTTCTTATGTTCAAGGATGCATTTTTAATGAAAAATACAATAAAATAGTAATAATGTGAAATATTATAATTTAAAGTAACTTTTTTTTATTTGAATATATTTTAAAATGTCATTTATTCCTTTGATGGCAAAGCTGAATTTTCATCAGTCATTACTCCAGTCTTCAGTGTCACATGATCCTTCAGAAATTTGTCTAATATGCTGATTTGCTGCTCAAGAAACATTTCTTACTATTATCAATGTTGAAAACATGCTGCTTAATATTTTTGAGGAAACTGTGAAACATTTTTTTCAAGATTCTGTAGCAGTTTCAAAAGAACAGCATTTATTTGAAATAGAAATTGTAACATTACAAATGTCTTTACTGTCATTTTTGGTCACTTTAATGCATCCTTGCTGATTGAAAGTATTCATTTCTTTAAAAAAAAAAATAGTACTGACCCCAAACTTTTGAACAGAAGTTTACATGCTAATCAGTATATCACATGCGTGTGAATGTTAGACAGGCAGTGTGTTGTATGTAAGTATCTTGTACCCTGATAACAGAAGGAAGCTTCATAAATGATGAGATCTTTAAAGAGCTGGTGGAGGCACTGAGCCAATACTCAGACCCGGAGGAAGAGGAGGAGGAAGAGCCCTCAGAGATAACCGAGAATAAGGAGGAGGAGGATGAGAAAGGGATGCAGAAAACTACAGCTGAAGGACCAGAAGAGTCAAAAGTGGGCTTCTTCAAGAGGAAGAGGAGGAGCACTGGTGAAGGTGAGTTGGTTTTGAACAGAATCAAAATAATGGAATAATCATCACAATAAAATTACATGTAAAAATATATGATACATTCAAAAATCATTATCTGTTTAATTAGATTATTCAATTTTATTAACTTTTAAAGGAAACAGGTTTACGGACCAAAAATGTATTGATGCCTTTGTATTATAAAAAAAAAAAAATAGGACATTTAATTAAATAAAATGTTTATTACCATATGTTGTGTCAATTAACATAGAATTAGGGCTTTTAATAGGCAATCGGTGGTGTCACTGGTTGAGCAACAAATAGACTAGAGCTCACTTGTGTTACCCATCAGATCAGCCTCTGTGTCTATGTGCAATTGTTTGCTCTGAGCGTCACCTCTATTCCCAGTAAAGGCTGGACAAATCTGTTTGTTCATTCTGTTTGTTTTAGGACAGTGAGTTACGGTACACCCTGACCCATACACATGCACATATACTGTACATAAGCCCATGCACTATTCTACTTTTGTTTTAAGTCAAATTCATGAAAATTCTGATTTTAGTCTTGCTTTTCCCTCGCTAGGAAGAGAGCTCTCCCCCAATAAGAAGATTCCTCACGACAAGATTTTCACAGCTATTGCATCCATGTTTCCATACAAAGGCACCATGGAGGAGCTGAAGGACAGGTAGGCCACCCTGTTCATTTTTTTAACCTTCATTTTTAGAAATGAATATGGTCAGGACATTAGGCAGTCCAGATTCAAACTGGCTTCTCCCAAATGCACACCATTTAGATTGTGTACACCAGGGGTAGGCAAGTTCGGTCCTAGAGAGCTGCAGTCCTGCAGAGTTCAGCTCCAACCCTGAAAACAAAACTCACCTGCCTATAGCCTTAGTAATCCTGAAGACATTGATTAGCTTATTCAGGTGTGTTTGATTAGGGTTGGAGCTGAACTCTGCAGGACTGTGGCTCTCTAGGACCAAACTTGCCTACCCTTGGTGTACACTAATAGCTAGGCTGATCCAACACCATCTGTCAATATCCGACAATATCCGAAACTTTAGTATATATAAATGTGAAGTGTGTATTTTAATCACAGCTATTTTCAAACGTTTTTTTCTGTACACGCCCGTCCTCCATTGTTCGGTTAAACAGATTAGCTTGCTTTAGTCATTTCCAGTTCAGTAAAACTGTGGTAAGTGAAGGTTCATGGGAAGCTCCTCGGGCTCTGCTGTCAGCTGGCTGTGCAGCCCCCGCAGCAGTGGAAACAAAATCCCGTCACAGTGTTTACCGTTTCATGTCATTATTGTTCATTCCACCAGCTGTGCTCATTTTATTTCTTTCCGCTGGCTGGGGGAAATTTGTGAGAGTCATATTTAATGGCCTGTTATGTGTGTAAAACAAATTCAGCACTTTAAACGGGTAGGTTCATCCAAAACAGAACATTCTGTCATCATTTTACTAAGCCCAAACTTTTTTTTTGGACCAAAAATATGGAGAAATAATACTTAAATACACACAGCACAACAGCTCATTGTGACTACAGCTGTTAATATGGTTTTTGAACACCATGAGGATGAGTAAATAATGGCAAAATTGCACTGTTTAAAGTTTGGGGTCAGATTTTTTTTGAAAGAAATTAAAACAGTGACAGTAACCCCATTACGAATGTTACAAGAGATTTCTATTCCAAATAAATTCTGTTTCTTTCGGTTTCTTTCCTCAAATAATTCAGAAAAAAAATGTATCATGGTTTCCACAAAAAATATAAAGCAGCACAAATGTTTTTTAAACCTTGATAATGATAAGTATTTCTTAATCAGCATATTAGGATGATATCTGAAGGATCATGTGACACTGAAGACTGGAGTAATGACTGCTGAAAATTCAGCTTTGCATCACAGAAATAAATTACGTTTTACAATTATATTAAAATAGAAAACAGTTATTTCAAATTGTAATAATATTTCACAATATTACAGTTTTTACTGTATTTTTGACCAAATAAATGCAGTCTTGGTGAGCATAAGAGACTTGTTTCAACCCCAAACGTTTTACTGTAGTTTCAATTCAGTTTGTTTTGCTATTACAAATAATAATGTAGCTGTATTTTTCTCTCTCTCTTGCAGGTATAAGGATCTCCTGGAGCCACCCAGCCCTGTGAAGTTGCCTCCTCTCTGCACGCCCAACATGGATGGCCCCTTTGCCAAATCTGTTCAGAGAGAGCAAAGTCTACACTCATTTCACACACTTTTCTGTCGCCGCTGCTTTAAATACGACTGCTTCTTGCACCGTAAGATATTATAATGTCCTTCTCTAGTCTTCTGCCTTTTTGTGTTTATGTAAATGGAGAGAGTGATACTGCAATCTGTCCTTCAGTGCGTGTTCCTGAATTATGTACAATGCAATACTTTTCAGTAATGATACCATATTGTACAATCTTCATCAGTACATCAAGCCCTGTTTAAACCTGGCAATAAAGTTTGTCTGAAATGATCTACTGGCAGGCGGTCAGCTGTGTATTATATTATATTTAGTATAATTCTAATTATGCTATATTTAGCACTGACCAGGGATCACTTGTGATTGAATCATCCAAAATGGATGTAAATAAAAAGTTAATGTTGTTTGTGCTCAGCTTTCCATGCATCTCCTAATGTATATAAGAGGAAGAATAAAGAGATCCGAATGGAGACGGAGCCCTGTGGACTGGACTGCTTTCTGCTGCAGGTACAGCTTTCTAAGTACATAACAATTTCATAAGTGTTTCTACGGTCGCACTTTATTTTAAGGTCCAATTCTCGCTATAAACGAACCATTAACGATGACTTTTTCCTCAATAAACTCCTAATTTGCTGCTTTTTAATAGTAAGGTAGTTGTTAAGTTTAGGTATTGGGTAGGATTAGGGATGTAGAATATGGTCATGTAGAATAAAAGCTTTATAAGTTCTAATAAACAGCCAATAATAGGCATGCTAATAAGCAACTAGTTAATGTGAGAATTGGTCCCTGTACTAAACTGTTACCATTTCTTCTTTGCTGTAAATGCATAATTTTATTCAATTAGAATGGAATATTTATATTTCTCTGTATTCATTCTTTGGTCACAGAAAGGGGCAAAAGAGTTTGCTGATCAAAACATGCAGAGGTCTCAAAGGCCCCGGCGTCGACGACGACAGCCCCGCCCCTCAAGTTCATGTGGCCCCACCCCCTCAGGCTCCGGTGAAGAGGGAAAAGAAGGAGACAGTGACCATGAGACCACCAGCTCTTCAGGTACACCACACCTTAATGTACAGCAAATAAAGAGTTGACAGTTCATCCAGACCAAAATAACACAGATGAAACAGCCAAACCTTCGCTTGCCAAAAATAACTCTTGTCCCATGGTGAGTTGTTTGTCTAAATTGCAACAGAGACATCGCTGAAAATGTTTGTAGAAACACAGGAACATTATTAGTGGTGCTTGCTAAGATAATAATGATTATTTTCACCTGTCGGATGATAAAACAGGAAAAACAATTCCAAGCCATATCAAGAGAGTATAATAGAGATTTTGGAGGTAGGCTAAAATCATCACATTCTAGCAACCACCAAAACACCCTAGTAACCACATAGCAATGTACTAACAACCACTCAGAATGCCTTACAACCTCATTGCAAACTCATATACAATGTATCAGTACCATTACAGGTACACCACCTGGTCATCAGCTGAACACGATAAATGTCTTTACTGTCACTTTTGATCAATTGAATGCATCCTTGCTGAATAAAATAATAATTTTCCTTAAAAATCTTACTGACCCTAAACGTTTAACAGTAGGGAATTTAGACAAAATAGTATGGACTTGAAATGTAATAATTTAATATCAAATATCAGCTGCCGCTCTTCAGTTCTGATTTAATTTAGTAAAGTGTGTTGGGATGAAAACCTGACATTTATCTGTGTTCATGTGTGTCAGAGGGTAACTCTCGGTGTCCTAGTCCCGCCAAAATGAGACCAGGGGAGGAAGGAGCAGAGGAGTCCGATTCGCCGCCTCAGTGGAGCGGAGCAGAGGAGTCTCTGTTCAGAGTCCTGCACGGCACATATTACAACAACTTCTGCTCTATTGCACGGCTCATTGGTACCAAGACATGTAGAGAGGTAAGCACACAAATGACAATGAACAGCTCATATATGTGTCTTTTGCTTATTTGTATTCTTTGGTAACTCTTTGGTAAAGGAGTTTATTAATGCAGATCTAAAGTGAATTAAAATGTATGAAATGTGCGGAAAGTTCTACAGTATTTACTCAAAAGCAGAGACAACAAAATGTGTGTATTCAAATGTACGACTGTGTGCATATGTGCCTGTGGGTTTTTTTCCCAGAAAGACTGTGGTTTGCATAACTGGAAATGTGATTACCTCAAATCATGTTTTTCTTTCATTTAGGAAATGGTCCAAATCTTTTTCTAGAAGAGTGTTTTGATTGTGTGTTTGTGTGTGTATGTGCGTGTTAGTGTGTGTGAGAGCTCATATGGCAAAGATCAACATGATAATGAGCGGTTACATCTCGGTTGGGTTTCAAAGTTCTGACTAACGCCCATTAAGTGTTCATGGGATTGTGATGCAGTGTGTGTGTGTGTGAGAGAGAGTGTAACATGTTGCAGTGCTCTGCCTCATGTGGTTGATGTATGAATTTGTGTCAGGTATACAAGTTTGCAGTGAAAGAGATGCTGATTCACCGTGTTCCGTTGGAGGATGGTGGAATCTCACCTCAGAAGAAAAAACGAAAGCACAGGCAAGATGTTAACACACCCTTACCTGGCAGTTAGATTCAGGCTGTAATAAGCTGGATTTTACACAGGCAGCAAATTACTAACATTAGAGCTCAATTATGTTTCTGTTTGTTTGATAGATTATGGGCAAAGATACAGCTGAAGAAAGGTAAGACTAAGTTTTTTTTTTATTATTGCAAAAGGCCTATTTATTGTCAAAGTAATTCTAATCAGTATAATTCAGTTCTAAAATATTTAATTTCAATTATATATAATGATTAAATATTTAAATTGCAGTAACACTTTACAATAAGGTTCATTTTTTTAACTGTTAATGCAGTAGGACTCATTTATTAATCTACACTATGTTGATGATAGGTAATTGGTGTTTGTTCATAATACATGGTGATCAAACCTTGTTGTAAAATGTTAACATAACTGCTCTTTACGAGTGCAGTTTCTAAAAAGTAATTAAAAAAATATTTATGTAGTAATCAAAAATGGCTGGAACCATACTGGAAAGTCTTTGTTCAAAATTAGTTGTTTTTATTTCCCTTCCTATTTGTCTTGCAGACAACTCATCCAATCAAGTGTACAATTATCAGCCGTGTGACCACCCTGAGCACCCGTGTGATAGCTCCTGCTCGTGTGTGATGACACAAAACTTTTGTGAGAAATTCTGCCAGTGCGATCGGGAGTGTGAGTTCAACACAAGTGCAAACACATGAAATATATTCAAATTCAAGTATGCAGTATTACACTGTTCTAAAATAAAGGGGGAAAACAACAACTTTTTATTTAAGAACATTTAAAAATAAGTAAAATAAACCTTTCTTTTTTATATTTTTTATATTTGCTCCTGTTTCCATATCTTTACACCACTAGAGGGCACCAACAAAACAAGATCAGACCACTAGTTGTGCAGTGAAGAAATTACACACTTCTGTTCTGCTCTGGGTTTTTGTTCTAGGTCAGAATCGGTTTCCTGGCTGTCGCTGCAAGACTCAGTGTAACACCAAGCAATGTCCGTGTTACCTGGCAGTGCGGGAGTGTGACCCTGACCTCTGCATGACCTGTGGGGCCGCAGACCACTGGGACAGCAAACAGGTCTCCTGTAAGAACTGCAGCATTCAGAGAGGACTCAAGAAGGTATGAAGAACATTCTAGTGCCACTGTAAAAGATAAATCGTTCTATCTATCGTTCTATCATTCTATTGTTCTACCATTCTGTATATGTCTATCTAGTATTTATCCAATATTGTATGCCAACATGCAGATAATTAAAGGGAAATAATAGATACAGAAGATGCTTTAGTGATATACATGTGATTTAACCTGTTTGCCAGCATCTGCTCCTGGCCCCATCTGATGTTGCAGGGTGGGGTACATTTATCAAAGAGCCAGTCCAGAAGAACGAGTTCATCTCTGAGTACTGTGGAGAGGTGTGTGGAAATCACACACACACCCCAAATGAAGAGCACTAGATGTAATTTTTCTGAAAGTTGTATTCTTAGTGATCTGATTGATGCATTGTGTTTGTTTGTGTGTGTGTGTGTGTGTGTGTGTGTGTGTAGCTTATTTCCCAGGATGAAGCAGACAGGAGGGGCAGAATCTATGACAAGTACATGTCCAGTTTTCTGTTCAACTTGAACAATGGTATTGGCTTCACTCATGTTATTATATTATATTATTGTTGTCTTTTAGATGTCAATTTGGTGTTTTTAAAATAGTGTTTTATTTCACTCCAGACTTTGTAGTGGATGCCACTCGTAAAGGGAATAAAATACGATTTGCCAACCACTCTGTCAACCCCAATTGTTACGCAAAAGGTACTTTATTTCATCACATAAATATCAAAGTACAAACTTTGAGTTGAAGCTATTAAGCGCGTTGGTTTGGTGTTGGCTATTATTACAGTTGTCATGGTTAATGGTGATCACCGCATTGGAATCTTTGCCAAGCGTGCCATACAGCGAGGAGAAGAGCTCTTTTTTGACTACAGGTGTGTTTTGTTGGTTTCAGTAATACTATTGCATCACAACTACGCACATATATGCAGTTTCATTTCATTTTACATTAAACATCTAATTAAATTTTTCCTGTTTCTTAGGTACAGTCAAGCGGATGCATTGAAGTATGTGGGTATTGAGAGGGAAATCAACATCGTGTAAACATTTTTGAGTCCACATTTACCTGTTAACATTTTTTGCCTACCCACAATGCTTTGCACGTCACTGACATCACAGATTGATTTGATGATGCAGTCAGACAGTGATGTCACTACATTAACCTGTGGTTTAATCAGTGCCGGTTCATGGGTTTTAAAATAGAGGAGGCACACTAATTGTATTGGTCTGGGATCCCTGCCGATTATTATTATTTGCTTAACCACTTTAAAACAGCTTTTTGGTTGCTTTTAGTCAGAAAATGTAAAGAAAACAACATACATACAGCAAGATAATATAATTTCACTTACCTGGCCTACCACTTGAAGCAAACATCCATCCCTATATCCATCTTAGGCTGTTTTCCCTAAATTTGTATATATACTGTTTGAATGACAGCTTGGTAAATCTGTTGGCGATCAAATATTCAATATTGCTACTCATAAGTACTTGGTACATTATCAGCGCAGCGGCAGACGTTCAAACTAATATGTAATTTACGTCTCTGTGATGATTGGTTGATATCAGAAGGAGGCTAGCCTCCCTTACTAGGTTTCTTTTCTCAACACTCCTCAGTGCTGAAAGTGAACACTCGATGCTGATTGGCAATTTTTTTTTTTACCAACGGAGGCACAAGAGCTCAGCGCTCGCTCTGCCTCCCCCTACCCTTCTCTATCACCTAGCGGTTGTAACTACATCAGCAGATTCGACACATTCGCGAAAGAAAACCGGCGCTTTCACGTTATGATATTACAACTGTGAAATTACAAACAAAAAATACACATTCTGAGACATGAACTGAAATTAATTGTGAATTTTATTAACATTAAATCGTCCTCTTCCCATTTTCACCTCAAAATTATGGGGAAGCTGTGCCTCCCCTGCCTCCCCCGACGAGCCGCCACTGGGTTTAATTGAATTGTCTGAACAAGCGTTTTTGTTTACATCTTTTTGATAATGTTTGTGATGACCTAAAGAAACCAAAAGGTGTCCTCGGATTTACAAATCCACTCCTCCACATTTGCACTATATGGCCAATTATACAGAATATTGATAGACGGCACCATTTTTTCTGTCATGGAAGGAAAAATGAATTTTTTTTTTTTCAACACTCCTCAGTGCTGAAAGTGAACACTCGATGCTGATTGGCAATTTTTTTTTTTACCAACGGAGGCACAAGAGCTCAGCGCTCGCTCTGCCTCCCCCTACCCTTCTCTATCACCTAGCGGTTGTAACTACATCAGCAGATTCGACACATTCGCGAAAGAAAACCGGCGCTTTCACGTTATGATATTACAACTGTGAAATTACAAACAAAAAATACACATTCTGAGACATGAACTGAAATTAATTGTGAATTTTATTAACATTAAATCGTCCTCTTCCCATTTTCACCTCAAAATTATGGGGAAGCTGTGCCTCCCCTGCCTCCCCCGACGAGCCGCCACTGGGTTTAATTGAATTGTCTGAACAAGCGTTTTTGTTTACATATTTTTGATAATGTTTGTGATGACCTAAAGAAACCAAAAGGTGTCCTCGGATTTACAAATCCACTCCTCCACATTTGCACTATATGGCCAATTATACAGAATATTGATAGACGGCACCATTTTTTCTGTCATGGAAGGAAAAATGAATTTTTTTTTAAAAATCCCATGTCTCCATTCACAAGGCTCAGTAAACAGCTTTTGAAATAGCTATAACCTCTATATGCTCAATATATAACTGCAAACTGGATGCATCACACTTAGCCGTCGTTGTTGTTTCTGGTCAAAATATTGTTGTGCAAAACATCAAGCAATATTTCAGTTACATTTGCACTTATAGTCAGTCAGGTCAGTATTTTCTCTCTTTAGAACAAATTTTAGTAAACTCGTCTGCAACCTGGTGTCATTTGATGTTAGCCTGTTACCGTAATGTGCACCCCTCTTCTATCTATCTATCTATCTATCTATCTATCTATCTATCTATCTATCTATCTATCTATCTATCTATCTATCTATCTATCTATCTCTTCATCAGCTGTAAGCTGCTTGCTGTATTGCACAAAGCTGGCTCATGTTGTCAGAGATTAGCATTCTAGCTAACATAGCACTAAGGCAGTTAATCTTCATCTCTGCTTAAACTGTATGAGGTCAAATATTGTAGAAATAAACAAAAATAACCATAGAAACCGACAGACTGAATGTGAACTGTGAGCTAAAGAGTGACTTAAAGGATATTGTTTAGCAGGCTTTTTTAGGAGTGTACAAAATAGGCCTAACAAGAGTTAGGGTTTGGGTTCCACTGTCATGTTACATTTTGTGTAAAATAAAGAGCTAAACCAAATTACCATATTTGTTTAACATACCCTAGAATTGTAACTGCATTTTACATGTCCACTCAAAGCAAATATGGGCAATTATTTTGAGAGGCTGAGAAAATAATTCCTAGTATCTTGTAAAATACTGTTGTTACATTTTTATCTGAAATATTTTGTGATTTATATTTATCCCAAAACGCTGAATCCCACGACAAGAGCTTTCTGAAAAAGACAAGTGTAATTGCATTTCCAGATGCATTTAAAAGCAGGTATATCTGTTGAATTGAATTTTGTCAAATGACAAAAACTTTATATGGACCTATCTGGAATCGATTCTAGAAAAGAGTCCTCAGAGCTTGTCTTTCCTTCAGGCTTCTTTTATTAAAGTGTCATTTGGGATTTGTGTTGATTCTACACAGTCATGGTCATTTACGATGAGGATGACACAAACAAAACCAGAACTAAAGAATTAAGAGAACTCAAAATTAACACTTTGTCACACCTGACAACAAAGCTGAAATGACCTGTTTGCAAGAGGATACCATTATAAGATTCCATGAAACTAGTTCATCTTTAACCTTGGGCATTTTCATGGGAATTATTATGGCAAATCTTTGCATTCACAGGACCTACAGTTCCCCTGAATCAACCCCAAGAGCACAGTGGTACTAAAAGATCATTGTGATCACCTCAACACAAGACTGAATCTGCAACCTTAAAGTTAGTAATTATAGAGTCTTAGTTAGCAGGACTCCTGGAAAAACAAGTGATCATTTACCTTCAGCAGATGCAGTTTACTCTACCGTTCAAAAAGTTTGGGCTGATTACGAAAAGTTTGAGATTTCTCATGACCACAAAGTCTGCATTTATTTAACCAAAATTTCATTAAATACAGTAATATTGTGAAATATTACTATACTCTCAGAAAAAAGGTAAAGTTGTAACTGGGGCAAAAGCTAAAAGGTACATTTTTGTACCTTTATAGTATTATTATATGAATATTAGTACCTTAAAGATATATTTGATGGTTGTACCTTAGAGTTTAACATGTTAGTACCTAAAGTGTGTGTGTGTGTGTATGTATTTATATGTGTGTGTATGTGTATATATATACAGTGGGTACGGAAATACCCTAGACATGAATATGATGTGGAAATGACATCATTGTACTCCATTATAAAACTATATAATTTTGCTTTGGCCCACAGGAAGAACTCTCTTGAAAAGACAGAAAAGGACACGAGGAGGAAAACAGCTCCAATCACTGATCTGTGGCATCATTATAATCAGTCACAATACAGTTTTTACCTGCCTGCATTCATGTACTGTTAGGTCTGAAATATAAATTTAACTTTATTTCAGAGTCAACGTGTCTAGAGAACGACTTGAAAAGGCTGGTGTGTGTTGCTGTAGCAGCAGTGAGATGCCATGGGATAATGACCACTGTTACAAATCCTGAGACATACAGTACAACACACCCTGTGTTCATTGGGCTAAAAAAAAACATTTCTATGTAAATCTTTCATGGAGCCGATATCTTCTGCTTGTTTCATGAGGCCTATTTTATAAAACTATATAATTTTGCTTTGGCCCACAGGAAGAACTCTCTTGAAAAGAAAGAAAAGGACACGAGGAGGAAAACAGCTCCAATCACTGATCTGTGGCATCATTATAATCAGTCACAATACAGTTTTTACCTGCCTGCATTCATGTACTGTTAGGTCTGTGAAATATAAATTTAACTTTATTTCAGAGTCAACGTGTCTAGAGAACGACTTGAAAAGGCTGGTGTGTGTTGCTGTAGCAGCAGTGAGATGCCATGGGATAATGACCACTGTTACAAATCCTGAGACATACAGTACAACACACCCTGTGTTCATTGGGCTAAAAAAAACATTTCTATGTAAATCTTTCATGGAGCCGATATCTTCTGCTTGTTTCATGAGGCCTATTGTGTGTCATTGTCACAAAAATGTTTATGAATCTTACACCTCATAATGCTGTTCACAAGCAGTATGTCATATGGCTACTATAACAAAAACACCTTTCTGCAGTTTTTGATATGCCACAGAAATAATATTTCCCCAGACAGATTATTGTTCAGCACATTAATCATTGTGCTTTAAAGAAGCTGAAGCCATTCAATGACATTTGACTCTTCATCTCTTATAAGCACTGTACAACATATATACCATTAGCTATGTCTGAGCAAATTCCTCAATGCGTTAATGAAGTTCAAGTGATGTTAAAACAGATATGTGTAAACATATCTACATTTTCAAAACACTGTACTCTGAAGGTTGTTGTTGTGCATTTTGTGCAGATTCTCTCATGAGCACAACGACATGGCTATCAAACACACTACTTCTGCCAGTACACAATAATGAGCCAAAACTTTCACTTAGTATATACAGGGTTCCCACACCCTTAGACCAATTCATTTTCAATTTCTCCATTAATTTATGATTTTTTTAAATATAATACAGATTTGTATTACGTAACTAGATAGATAGGGCATAACTAGAAAGATTTATACTGACTACAGAAATTTAAGTTTTTCCAGTTTTCCAGCCAATTGTGATTTTTAAAAATAAAGATTTGTTTTAACAATTTGATTCCACTCACAAAAAGTGAATTTGTAACCAATAAAATACCATTGATATGGGCATGACTATATAAGCATATATTTACAACACAAATTTTCATGACTTTTCCATGATTGTAATCATTTCCAGTGCTTTTTTTTCTAGGCCTGGAAATCACAATTCTAAAATTCCCTGATATTCTCCAGATCTTTATGACCGTGGGAACCCTGGATCGATCTTTCAAAGTTTCCTGTAATGTTGCTGAGGCACTTCAGTCAGCCTGCACTGCTAGTGCTCATTGATCGGATGGTAAATTGTCTCTAGCCTGCTTATTTTGAGCTCTACCAAAAGCACCAAATATTAGATTACACTGTAAAAATAATGGGACAGAAAAATTAATATAGTTACATTACCATAAAGGCAAAAGATACAGTGGTGTGAAAAAGTTTTTGCCCCCTTCCTGTTTTTTTAATTGTTTGCATATTTGTCACACTTAAAAGATTCAGATCATCAAACAAATTTTAATATTACACAAAGATAACCTGAGTAAATACAAACTGCAGTTTTTAAATTATGCTTTCATTTATTAAGAGAAAAAAGCTGTCCAAACCTGCCTGGCACTACGTGAAAAAGTAATTGCCCCCTAAATCTAATAACTGGTTGTGCCACCCTTTGCAGCAACAACTGCAATCAAGCGTTTGCGATAACTGGCAATGAGTCTTTCACAGGAATTTTGGCCCACTCTTCTTTGCAGAATTGTTTTCATTCAGCCACATTGGAGGGTTTTTGAGCATGAATGGACTGTTTAAGGTCATGCCACAGCATCTCGGATTTAAGTCTGGACTTTGATTTGGCCACTCCAAAACCTTAATTTTGTTTTTCTTGAGCCATTCAAAGGTGGACTTGCTGGTGTGTTTTGGATCATTGTCCTGCAGTCTTTAGACGTTGTTCTGGGTTCTTTTAGGACCTCCTGGATGAGTTGTCGTTGCGCTCTTGGAGTAATTTTGGTAGGCTGGACACTCCTGGGAAGGTTCACCACTGTTCCAAGCTTTCTCCATTTCTGGATAATGGCTCTGTGTTCCCATGGTTAACCATGGTGTTCGCTGGAGTCCCAAAGCCTTAGAAATGGCTTCATAACCCTTTCCAGACTGATACATGTCAACTATTTTGTTTCTCATCTGTTCTTGAATTTCTTTAGATTGCGGCATGATGTGTTGCTCTTTAAGCATGCTTCTCTTTGTCAGACAGGTTCTATTTAAGTGATTTCTTGATTCAACAGGTCTGGCAGTAATCAGGCCTGCGGGTGGCTAGTGAAATTTAACTCAGCTTTCTAAAATGATGTGGTTAATCACAGTTCTTTCATGATTTAAGAGGAGGGGCAATTAATTTTTCACGTAGGGCCAGGTAGGTTTGGACAGCTTTTTTCCCTTAATAAATGAAATTATCATTTAAAACTGCATTTTGTATTTACTTGCATTATCTTTGCGTAATATTAAAATTGGTTTGATGATCTGAATCTTTTAAGTGTGACAAATATGCAAACAATTAAAAAAAAACAGGACATATAACCACTGTACATATAAAAAAAAATCACATTTGCAACTCATTTCTCAGTCTTCACCATTTACCTCCCTCATAATCACCAGTACTCCTCTCTTTTCCTCCAGACATCCCTCAGTCTGTTATTCATTGGGACTTTCCTCCTGTATTTCCGGCAGGTTCTTTCTATCCTTGCGCAGAGTATCGGTGAGGGGCCGAGCAGAGCTGGGAGACTCCAGCTGCTTCGGTTCATTAGTGTGGTAACTGCCTTTATACCTGTACAAGTAAATGTAGAGGCCATACAGGATCAGGAAGAGCAGCATCAGAGACACTGTCACGATTACTGTGAAGAAAGTGAGAGAGAGAGAGAAGTCATTAGCTTTCAGCTTAATACTCTTACAGTCTGCAAATGATGGCTTTAACATAATTTGTATCATGTTGCAGAATTCACAGGAGAGACTGCTGACTGCTCAAATGTACTCACACGATTTAAAGGGTAGTTCACCCAAAACCATTTACTTACTCTCATATTTTTACCTATGGAACACAAATGGAGAATTTTCATGCAACCCAATTCATAGGGATTACTTTCATGATTACTTAAGTTCTAGTCACTTTGAGGTGGTCACTATGAACTGTTGTGAAAAGAGCTGCATGAAGATTCTTCAAAATTCTATTTTTGTGTATTTTGCAAAATAAAAGTATACATGTTTGGAACAACATGAGAGTGAGTAAATTATGACAAAATGTTCATTTTTGGGTGAATTAAGGATTAAGTGTGTGTGTGTGTGTGTGTGTGGGAGAAACAAGTCTTGTTCATCCAGGAAACAAGATGACAATCAGACAGTTGAAGAAGAGGATTTGAGTGAAGCAATGATGGAAGATTGCAAAAATGAGTAAGGATACTGATAAATCTTTGAAAATTTAAGTATTGTATTGTTCTGATGCGCTTTAATTTCTAAATCTTGTTAGTATTCGAATAGAAGTTCTGTGTAACATTCACAACAACAAAATTAATTTAACAGATTAATGTAACAGTGACATATTGTCTGTCTGGAATATCGCCATTTGTAAAGATCTGACGCTTATCACACCTTGATTTATTCCACATACAGAATATTATCCTTACATGACGTGCTATCACTGATTAAACCAGGTTTCTATCATGTGCAGAAGATTGTCTTTATGCAGAAGCTTATATTCCCATGAATGTTCCCTAATCCTGTGTTCTGCAAATTAAGAGGATTTTAAAAACAGGTTTGAGCGCTTGAAGATCAGCATAATTTGAAATGCTGAATAGGAATAAAAGACAAAGAAAAAGCAAGAACAACAGAATATAGAAGTATAAATACAAATCATTTTGGGGGGCTTTTTGTCACTTTTATTAGGAGGATGGTGCAAATCTGACAAAAAGCAATAGGTATAATAGAAGTTTAAGAAATAGCGCTAAATATGTTTTAAAACAAGATCAAATGAGTGTGACTGTAAACTTACGTGTCATCCAAGGTGGGGTAACATCATCATGAATGTAATAAAAGACTAAAAAGAAAGAAAAACATTAATTGAGGGTTAAAAACAACCTTTAATCACAGTGTAAAGTACGATAATCATAACATACTGTAAGAGTTAAAAAAATTACAGTTGTTCAAAACAAATCCTTTTTACAGTGCATGCACTAATAACTTGCTCAAAAGTAATAAAAGTAGGTTAAATTCAGATAAATTTGACCATATCTATGAAATAGTCCGATTTACTTTATTTCACCCTACAATTATTTACTTTCACTTCCATTCAAATGTTCTGGGGTCTGATTTTAAATGTTTCTGAAAGAAGTCTCTTAGGCTGACCAGGCTGCATCTGTTTGATCACAAAATTTACAGTAAAAAAAACAGTAATATTGTGAAATATAAATACAATTTAAAATAACTGCTTACTATTATAATATATTTTAAAATGCAATTTATTCCTGTGATGCAAATCTGAAATTTCAGCATCATTACTCCAGTCTTCAGTGTCACATAATTCAGAAATGATTCTAATATGCTAATTTTTATCGATTTGATGCATCCTTGCAGAATAAAAGTATTAATTTCTTTCAAAAAACAAACAAACAAACAAAAATCATTTGAATGGTAGTGTATGTTGGAAGGCATTCGTGTGAATCTCAGAATATGTAGTCTTACACAGGCCAGTGAACCAGGGGTCATCCTCCCAAGGGACATATCCTAAGACAGGGGGAAACGCCCCACAGTTAGACTCCACCACATAGCCTTGAGTCGTCACTGGTGGATTGGTTACATTGGGTCGGAAGTAGGCCTTCAGTGGGGCAAAAATATTATAGCGGACACCTGATATACAGCCCATAAAACCTGGACTGTTGTGCCTCTGAATTTCGTAGTCGACACCTCCCACCTCTATGAAGGAGGGAAAAAAATCAATATAGTAAATGCAACTGCAGTTCATCCACAGGCAACAAGTTAAAATAAATATGCACGTCTTACCCATGACTCTACCCAAGAATATAGACTTCGGTGAGTCAAATCTGGGAATCTCTCCTGGTATTAACTTCTCAATCCATGGATCCATGTAATCCACCTAGATCCAGGTGCAAATACACATACAAACAGTGTGCTTTTGCTAATTGCTATGCTAATAACACTAAACATAGATCTAGTTTGAGATCCTACCTGTGTCCATATGGTGTAGTTGTGTCGGGTGATGTTGACGAAATGAGGGAAGCCATCGGCCATGTTTCTGTCAGTCAACTTAAATTTGTAGCTTATTATCCCGAGCCGGTATCTCAACGAAAGAGTCCCTGCAGAGGTGGTGACATCAGTGCTAAAGCTAATGTTTTGTATGTTCTGGTGTGATTGTGTGTGTGTGTTTACCATCTTTCTTGAGCAGGACAGCGATGTAATCATTGCTGAAGGAGCTGATATACAGCAGCACAGCTGGGGCCTGTAGAGTGCTGAAGCTGAACTCTATGTCATCAGTTGTCGTGTTGTAGCCGAGGGTGAAGTTGTGCCAGTGAGGCTCTATCCAGAAGTTTGCCCACCATGCGTCAAAGGAAATCGGCTCTTTGCGGATATCATAACGCAACCACGCTCCCACGTCAAAGAATGCCCCAATATCTAAAAGGATGTGACACAAGCAGAGATGTTGTTTATGTCAAGTCATGTCTCATGGACACTCCTCCCACATGCTGATTTAACTTGTTTTTACAAAAAATAGGACATGACAGAGAAAGATCATCATAATAACATGTCATACTCGAAAAGAATAGACTTGTTATAATATTCTAGTAGAAGCAGTTATTAAGTTACGATTGGTCAAGCAGCACTGCAGTTAAAAAGTCCTAGGATTTTTTTTTATCTGTGTTTGTTAGATTTTACAGTGACTTTTTCGGCAGGTTACATAGTTATACCAGTAGGTGGAGACAATTGACTGTATGAGTGAGTCATTTAAATGATTCACTCAAATGATTCATTCAAAATGCTGATTCATTCAGAAACAAAACAAGTGATAATATAAATTCAGAACTGAAATAGAAAGAGTAATTTGTTAGCATGTTGTTCCAAACTCAGCACCAAGCACTCAGCACAAGTCATTGAATCATTTACTCTACTAGTTCATTCAAAAATGTTGATTTATTTGTCAACAAAACAAGTGACTGACAGCATCCAAAATCGCATACACTCTCAGGAGGTACATCTTATGAATAAGTACTTATTTTGTGACAAAGTATGTTCTATATATTATATATGTATGTAGAATGACTATAATCCGGACCTACTACATTCGACATGTTTTCATTTTCATATGACCTTCCAGCATCAGTTGCATCTGTACATGGCTATTCACAAATCCTCAACTGCGGCCTCATGGGATAGTAAAGTGTCCATTGGACAGTAGTAGGTCATCTGAGTAGTGGGTACTTTGTGCTACTGTTTTATGAATTCTACATACAGTAGTAGGGAAGTATGCATATTGTCAATTTTGCATGTATATTATTCAGCCCCTGTTTTATGAGTCATTAAATCATTAAACTCAACTGATTTGTTAGAAATGTTCTGAATAATAAGGTCCCCACAATAACATTTTATCGATGACGATATTTAATTTGTAGCATAAAGAATCTAATTCTCCATTTACTGACAAATGGGTGCTTAATTATTTAATTGCAGCTTAACTTAACTCATTTAACTCATTTGACAGCCCCACTAATTTACTGTAGATTCAATCATGTAGTAAGATAAATATATGACTTAAATAATGAGCCCATTATGAATCCTGTTGGTGATGAGTATTTAAGATTTATTGAAAATAATAATAATAATAATTCAGCTCAAAGATCTTAAATATTTCCACACAGATTATCCAAAAATGCAGTTTAATTCATGGAACAGACAAATCCCTCTGTTATCTTAAATCAGCTGTGATAGAGGCTTGAAATGGAAAGTAGACACAAAAGCCAAAGTCTGTCACTCTCTCTTTTTCAGGCAGTGAATCTCTCTTTAACAGATTCTCAGAGGCACCAGTTTGCTTGCTCCTCTCATTTTTTAGCCTTCACTCGAATCAGTTTTAATCTTTTAAATCTCCTAATCATGGTTTCATGAAATTAAAATGCATTTGTAATAATTAGTCTTTCACCAGATGAAGATGAAAAGATATAATTTCAAATTTGCATATGTTTATTAGGAAACAGCTGTAGTCTGTATTGCACCATGTCAATTTGTGCCAGCGTGAGTGTGAGAGAGCATATGCAAATGTGTGTTAACTCACCTAAATGACAGTAATAGCCGTCAAAGGCTGTGTTATTGCAATCACAGGTGTATGAAGCATAGCCATCAATGCACTGGCCTCCGTTTCGACACGGTATGGAGGCATTCAGACACGCTCCGGTGCAGTTCCTACGTATGCCAGCTCTCTCGTCAACCTTACCCTCCAAATCCACAGGCACCCCGTTCATCCTCAGCCCACGTAGGCAACCCAGAAAAGGCCTTAAGGTGTGATTGGCTGCCCCTGAATACAGATGCATGGTATGTTTTCGTATCAACTGCATAAAGCAATGTTTTTCATATCAACTTGTTTTGAAATTCCAGCTCTAGGATTCTTACCTACGAGCAGGGGTTGTGTGAACTTCATAGTGATGTAGGTTTGGCCCGGAAACTTGTGAATGGCCGGAGGCAGGAAATCAACCTTGAGACGTGCCAATTTCACATTGATTTCAGCTTCTACATAGTGCCATTCATTATCGTTGAGAGGTTTAGGAGAGCGCAGAGTCACGTTTCTAATCCCATCGCCCACCATGAAAATGAATACCACCTCAGTTGTAGCTGTGAAAATGTAAGCAAAAACTGATGAAGGAGACATCAGAATCCCTAGATATACACCATATATTTTTAGGATTTACAATGGGATTTGCAATCCCACAGCCATGGAAACAACACTCACAATTGAGTTCAATTCGTAAGAAATTACGCAGGTGGTCATCTGAGCTTTCCACAAACACTCCATTAGTTCGGTAGGTCCTGAAGTGGAATGTGATGTCGGCACTGGTGCCGGGCTTGAAGGTGGGAAACGCCAGATAGGTGGGCTTGGTAAAAGCTATGGTGTTCCAGATGCTCCCTAAGAGAAGGATTTCCCATGAACAAATCGGTGCAAATATACAGTAGAATAAAAATATACAAATATACAACAGAAATGAACACTTCACACCAATTTCTTGATTTATTTGGTAAATATCTGCGTATTAATGAGGATAATGTTCAGTCATCCATCCAAATAAACCCCTTTAGGTTCATATAAAGCTGCTTTGCTTTGTGATTATTTTGTGATAAATCAAATGACTGTATATTTCCCTTTACTCACATGTTTACTCACATGTTAAATATACTGACTTTTCATCCATGTTATATTTTTAATATTCATTACTCACTGTCTCCATGGCAGTACAGTGCCCCAACACTGTAGCGCACCTCTGAACCGGTGCGGTTCGTGTCTCCTATGACAATCCTCCTGACGGGCAGGTGGTCTCGGAACGACAGATAGCCCTTATCTGAGTGCCTAGTGAATTGAAATTAACCTTTAAAAGAATCCATTAATGTTTAGCTTGTAATTATATGTACACTACCATTCAAAAGTTTGGGGTTGATTAGATTTTTTAAAGTTTTTGAAGGAAATCTTTTATACTCACCAACGCTGCATTTATTTGATAAAAAATACAGTATTGATGTTAAATATTAGTACAATTTAAAATAACTGTTTTCTACATATATTTTAAAATGTAATTTATTCCTGTGTTGTCAAAGCTGAATTTTCAGCTGGCATTACTCCAGTCTTCAGTGTCACATGATCCTTCAGAAATTATATTAATTTGTTGATTTGGAGCTCAAGAAACATTTCTTGTTATTGTCAATGTTGAAAACAGCTTACTTAAGCAGAAAACACTGCTTCATTTTGTAGAAACTGTGATACATTTTATCAGGATTCTTTGATTAATAGAAAGTTCAAAAGAACAGTGTTTATTTGAAAATCTTTCCAAAAAACCTTACTGACCCCAAACTTTTGAACAGTCATGTATACATAGTTTTATACATAGTTATACATGGTATACAAATAGTTCATTTATTTTCTATCTTTAATAATATAAAACAGCACCATACAGACACATTGTAAAAGGCATGCTTAGATGACAAAAAAAAGAAAAAAGTTTAAATTTGTTTATTCATTCTCACCATTGGCGGTAGTCTGCGTCACAGTTGCACCAGTACTTGGAGTCAGTACAAGTTTGATTGACAGCACATCCACATTTTCCACTTTCAGGGAAAGCTCCTCCCCAGTATTCATGACTCTCATTATGCTGACCAATCCAGAAAGTGTAAGGCCGTCCATCTGTTTACAACAATAAATAAAACCTAAGAAAAACTGGGGAGAAGTGGCATAAATATCGGTAGTGTAGGCAAGCCAGTCTCACTTTGCAAACACAAATCACTAATTTGAATGGTAAAGGCTGATTGACAGGATTCCTAGAAGTGTTAAAAAGGCTGAGAAGGTCAGTGACACTTAGTATGTTCAAGTTCCTGGCAGTTCAGTAGTATCTAGTGTTTATGCACTGATTCTCCTAAGATCTTAGCTAAGATCAATACTTCAACAGCCATCTAAAACTCACAGCTGTGGTTCCTTTACGCAAGATTTTTCTTCTACTATGCTGTATAGTTCAGCTATATAGTGATGGCTGCCTATATTGTAGACTGCAACACAACATTCAAATGAGTTTATTTGCACTGTGGAATGCAAAAGGTTTTTGAAGAACACCTTGTCCACGCTTCTCAATATAATAAAAGTGAATTAGGATTGGGGATGTCAAGCAACAAAATAAAAAAAATTAAATACAATAAAAAAAGAAACATCATAATGTATCATAACAACATTTTATTCCCTGTCTTCTTAAGGCATAAGTCACTACTAACTCAAATACTCTACTTATTATACGTCTAGTGAGCTGTCAACTATGACTAGATTTTGAATCATTGAGTTGACCTCCAGAACCGGACCAGTTTGATTTGTGAACAAATTATTCAGACCAGTTTTGTGAACTGCATGAACCGATTCATTGAAAAGATCCAGCTCTAGAGTATGATTTGTTCACGAATGGGTCATTGCTAATTGCCTCACGAATGCTTGTGATTGTAAGATATTAAGACTTTTAATGAGATAAATTTCACACAAAACATTTCATATTGCTTCAGAATGCATGGAGCGTAGTGCAGGAGTTGCATGGACTAATCACGTATTTAGAGTGGCCAGGATTGTCTTCAAAAATTTCACATTTTGAGTAGCACTGATTAAACTCATTAAAAAGGTTTGGAACATGAGGGTAAGTAAATTTAATTTATGGTTGAACTATCCCATTCATTCCAATCACTGACTATAAATGACCAAGGATATTCCACATACTGATTTCCACCTGTCATTGTGAAACCTTGTAAATAAATAACTAATATTTTAATAATAATAACTTACCTAATAACCTAATTACCTAATAAACCTAATAACTTACGTGGAGTATTGAGGAGGCGTGACTTGTAGCATGAGAACTCGATCCATTGCTCGCAGTATAAGGAAGTGTTTGCTAGGGCAGTGACTTCATCCCACGATGCATTTACATACTGGAGGTCCCCAATATACGGTCGATCCATGGTGGAGCCGCTCACTTTGGTGCTTTTCATGCGATTGTGCTCAGTGACGGTCCATGATTTTTGCACTAAAAATGTTATAGGATAAACCTTAGCTTACCATGTAAAATCATTCGAAATTGCTTTCAACATGTCAGTCTCTTCTACTTCATACACATGTTGCAGTAGACGGTGAAAGGCTTCAGTGGTCCGCTCAGATCTGGATCTATAGTGTAGTTGCCAGACCAGTACTTTCCATTCAGTCTGTAGGCCTCACATGACTCCCTGTAGACCGCTGAGATGGAGAAATAGACAGTGAGAGGCTTAATTCTCATGTTTCACCAACTAAAAGTCAATACAGAGGAATCTCCTTATAAGCACACTCACAGTTATGACAAACTTCCCCCTTGTAGCCTGTGTTGTTACACACACACAGGAAGTCATTCCAGGACTGAATGCACCTGCCTTCATGTTCACAAGGGTTTGGAGAGCACCTGAGAAAAAACAAGGTAAGAAATGAAAACTACACTTATATCCCACACATGCATGCTAGTTTTTAGATCATGGTGGTGACTTCCCTTTGATATATTGATATTATAGAGCTGAGCTAATGATATGTTTTATCTCCTACCACTATACATGACTCCTACAGAAGTCATTGTGTATTTTACATGCATGAGGACTGTTCGCTTCGCTTCTTGAGGACAGTGTTGGCAAAACCCACCCACATAGACACACACACACCTATCAGTGATTCCACAGGTGCCCAGCAGGATTTCGGCATATCTGCCCCACTTCCTCTGCAGCATGACGTCTATATCCACCGGCTCATCATCTATAAAGATCTGTTGCATGCAGCCATGGAAGCGAGACAGCTTGGTCACACAACGAGCCGTGTTATTGGTCTTAGGACAACCTGAAGCACATCACATATAAAATGTACATCTAGTTATCTGCTATGCAACTGAAAAGCACTGAATACATTCACATTTAGTATACAGGTGCATCTCAATAAATTAGAATGTCGTGGAAAAGTTCATTTATTTCAGAAATTCAACTCAAATTGTAAAACTCGTGTATTAAATAAATTCAATGCACACAGAGTGAAGTAAGGGTGTCAGTGATTGTCTTCTGGACAACTGTCAGATCAGCAGTCTTCCCCATGATTGTGTAGCCTAGTGAACCAAACTGAGAGACCATTTTGAAGGCTCAGGAAACCTTTGCAGGTGTTTTGAGTTGATTAGCTGATTGGCATGTCACCATATTCTAATTTGTTGAGATAGTGAATTGGTGGGTTTTTGTTAAATGTGAGCCAAAATCATCACAATTAAAAGAAAGACTTAAGCTTAACTTAAACTACTTCAGTCTGTGTGCAATGAATTTATTTAATACACCAGTTTCACAATTTGAGTTGAATTACTGAAATAAATGAACTTTTCCATGACATTCTAATTTATTGAGATGCACCTGTATGTGAATTTGCATGCAGAGGTACATGCTCATGCAGGATGTGTGCCAGCATGTGTGCTCGGAAAGTTAGAAATGCCACATCAGATGACAAAGGCGAATGGACAGGCAAAGCTAAATTTAGCTAATCTCCTACAGAGAAATTTTGGCTCCATTCTTTTTTTTCTGATCTATAGATCAGTGCTTTTCCTTTTCCTTGTTCCTTGTTTCCTCATCCTAATTTATTGAGATGCACCTGTAGATTATGAACATTAAGGCAACATTTATGGCATTAGATGTGCATATTTATGTATAACAGATTAAACATGCATATTATTGTAAACATTAATGTTGTAATTTTTGAGGCAGTTTTAGAGAAGAGTGTCACTCAGTATTAGTCATGTGGCACTGAATCATAACAGACTAATCCTCCCTATATTTTGTGATCTGTTACTTACCCCCGAAGAAGTATCGGTCTCCTGTACGAACCGTGAAGGGGTTAGTGATCTTCAGTGGTGAGCTCTCATCTTCATCTATAGTGATAGTTAATAGTTTGTCTTTGGCGGTCAGGTCTACTGTGTGCCAGAAGCCGTCATTGAGACGGTACCCTGAGACAAGACAAAATAGGATAATATTTACTGTATATAATATTTCATTTTTAGACATGACCAGTTTTGGTTCTGCTAAACTCTTTGTCTACAGGGGCTCCATTCAGTCTTATCTTATAGAAACAGAGTTCAAAATGTCATAACGAATGCTATGGACACAATCCTTAATCATACCTGCAGCGAAGCGTAATCTCTTGTTTCCAGGCTGCATTAGAGTGATGTTGACTTGTCCTTCACTGAGGCCCAGCTCCAGAGAGCCCAACTCATCTGCAAACCTGGTGAACATCAGTAACCCTGTGTAGTCCCATGAGCGAAACTTAAACTTCACCGCCAGACGGTTCTTCCGGAAGAAGCCGGGCAGCTGTAGGTAGTTGTTGGGCCCTGCGAAGGTCATGGGCTTCCAGAGGAGATCACGGCAAGTATAATGCATCTTTTTCTGAAGAAGGGCAGATGAGAAGATGGAAATATACAAATTAATATTTCAAATATTTTGCAAATGCAATACAATGGTCATCCAAATGTGACACTATTTGTGATTCTACATCCCTTAATAATTCCCCCTAAATTACACTCTTGCTGTTGTGTGAATATTAGGAAAACTCTACCTTTTTAGAAGCTAGTCGAATTTCAGGCTCCTGGTACTGTGTCCTGTAGATGATATTGATTCCATTGATAAAGACGTTCTCCATGCAGCCACGGAAGTTAACCTTACCGGGCAGGTGGGGCATGTCTTTCTCAATCACGCCACCAACATAAATCTAAAGACAAATGAATAATTGTTATGATCAGGATGCAGGGAACAAAATTTTCTGAACAAATGTGAGTCGTTCAGTGTAGTGTGATAAAGTGTGCATTAATAGCACATGTGTTTAATCCAACATGACACCTGTTTGTCCAGATCAAGGTACTGGAACTCTCCGTTGAGGATAGCAGTCTCTGTCTGGCTGTCCAGGGTGAAATTAACCTCTCGTCCGTAGCGCTTGATTGTGACGTAGTGCCAGTGCTGAGTATCCAGCAGGTTTCCCAGCATCATCGTGGTCATCCCATCCATGTTATGGACTGTGCTACTCCCTGAAAAAGAGCAGAAATGCATGTCCTATGATTGTAGATAGAACGATAGATAGAACGATAGATAGATAGATAGATAGATAGATAGATAGATAGATAGATAGATAGATAGATAGATAGATAGATAGATAGATAGATATTTCATCATTACCCAGGCTGATATGTAAGTAGAGGCATCCAGTCTTCAGCTCCAGAGTGATGGAGTCTCCCTGCAGACCATCACTGTGCAGGAGAACACCATCCTTCTCCAAGGTCTTAAAGTTTAAAGCGTAGTGGTCCTGAAGTGTCCTCATCCTGCCCCGTGGAAATGAATACGCCACCATGTCATCCCCCTCAAACTGCATCACATATGAGTCTGTTAGGGTCAAAGGTCAAGAGCATGAAGAAGACCATCAAAAACTGTATTGGAAGATGTTCTTCATCTTAAAAACCAAACACAAAATAGACAAGCCAATGTGTCTAGCTGTTGAATCAATGACCTTGGCCTACAGGCTCTACTAGTTGAGCGACAGGAACCCAGATCATCAAGGGGTACACAGTGTCTCCTCAAGAACTGCTTGTAGATTGCATAAGACAGTGTTCATAGTTACTGAATTTACAAACTAATATTATATAATATTATATAGGTGTGAGTGCTTGATATTGTATCCGGAAAAAGTATTATTATTTTTTACAATGCAAAGATGTTAATATTTGAATGATACTCTGCTTGGCACACTGCAAAAACACAACAAAAACAAAACAAAAAGTATTTTTTCTCATGACTTTCAGTATTAATCTTTGAAACAAGATACAAAGAATACAAAAAATACAAATTGTATATTAAGTTTTGCAATAAGAAAAAAATAACTTTATTTCAACGTCATTTAGATGGTTAAAATGTTTCATGAACCTCACTATTTTATTTTATGAAAATGACTTATCTTATGTATTTTCCTTCTTAAGCACATGTAGGATATATTTACTGGAAAAGGAGAGCAAAATTCTGATTAAAAAAAAGATTTTCTGCAGTGCAACTCAAAGGACCGGTTAATATTACAAAGCGCTGAGGAGATTTTCTGTATCATGTTAAGATAAAGTTCTTGGCTGCTGATAAAACATAAGCTGTTCCCAGTGACTCAGTGTGCTGTTTACCGTAAGGACAGCCGTACAACTCTACGCGAAGGCCGATTTTGCCTCCGTTCTCAGTATTCCAGCCCATGGGATAAATGCGCAGATGTTTGGCAGTGAACGCATAATGAAAGACGTTCCTCTTCACCTGGTAGTAATTCCAGTTGCCAGGCAATGTCTGAAAGGCACAAAAATCTGATATTAAAGGCTCTATGAATGTTATACACCATTTAACAAATACACCACTTCTCTCACCTACAACTAATCCTACATCAAAAACTTATTTGAACTCTAAATTCAGATTGAATTAGTCATATTCAAGGTCATAAAAGACAAAAAGGCGTTCTTGACTTGTCCTGAACCACTAAACATCACGACTAAATCAACACAAATTATATTTTTTCATGTTCCAAATACTCATAAAACATAGATTATTTTTACCATGTTGCCTCCTCTCATGACATATGGAGTCCATGCGTCGAATCGGTCCCCGTACAGCAGCATGTATTTGGTGACCCAGTCATAAGAGTTGAAGGTACCCTGAGTAGCAATGGCCATGATACGATACTTCCTCCCCAAGTCAATCTGCATCCATGACTGCCTGTCCCGAGGGGATGGAGACCAGCCGCTGCTCCCTAAATCATCACATTTACATTCAATAATTTCTATCATGACAACTCTCTGAAGATTTTAGCATGGTAATGGATATGACAATGTTAATGTATTTGGTCTAGGCGGAATAGATCTGCTACGCTGCTGCTGCTGTTGGTTATTGCTGTTGTTGTAGAGTATTGCTGCTGCTGCTGCAAAGCAAGTACAGGAACTTGTTACTGCCAATACATACACCGATACGGTGCTGTGAGTGTTAAGACATACTGCTGTTGCACAAGTAGCACATATGATAACCTGCAGCAGATCTATACAGGTGGAGCTGGGGAAGGTGGAGGGTTTCAGAGGAACTTTGACATCGCACTGCGAAATGCTCTAGTGAACGCTAACCAGCCATTTAAATGTAAAGCAGTAAGCTCATTGGCTGCGTATGATAGATATGGAAAAAATTATAAATAATCTATATTATAAAATAAAGGGAAAATAAAGAAAAAATTCCCAAATGCCTTGTGTGCTTTTGGCACATCAAATTTTACATCTTATTTTACAGATTTAATGACAGGTAAAACATTTTTTTTAATTAAATTCCAAAAATATAATCATGTTGACAATATAACACTATAGGACAATACGACTGATACTTACTGAATCTTGAGGAAGTCAGCATTTAGTGCAGCATTTAGCTGTGTTTCAAGTGGTTTTGTGACATTTACTTTCTCTTATATATTATTTTCTTTTTTATTTATAGCTCAGTAATGTCACATATAGTAACAGATGCTTTTATTTACAAAAACGCAAGACATTTTGCTTCAAAAGGGAACCCATCCAGCAGTCAAGAGATGCTAGTAATTATAGTGGCTTACAGTGTATCTGCTAACTCTAAGTTTGAGAGGAGGGGGTTAATATTATCTCACTTCACTATTCTCAATAAGACCTATTCAAACTGCTTTCCGCAACCCATGATTTTTGTGGCGTAGTCACTTACCATACAGTTTGGCAAAGTGTGCAGAGTAAAAAAAGTTATATCTGGAGGAAGCATGGAAAGAGGACGCGTAGAGAGGAGAGATCAGCGGATCTAAGCATGGCCCTGAATAGAGGGAAAGAAAAGGAAAATTACTGAGACTATTTAATGGCAACAGCCTTTCATAAAAGCATTATGAAAGCTTTATAATAAAAGCAAGATGACATGTTTTTTTCTAATTTCTCACACAAGATAGCAGTTTGATGCAAACAGAAGAACACAATGAAACTCTGTCACGTTATGTAAATAAATTCCCAGCAATAAATACATTTAATTATTGTTATTATGTATAAAATTGTCAACTTAAGTTGTAGTTTTTCAAATTAAAAATCCTCCTTTAGCTGGTATATGATATATCTACAGTTTATTCAGTTCATAGCACCACCACAAACGCAATAAAACCACCATATCATAAGAACTGAGTGAACATTAATTTCTCCAAAATGAAAAATTGACTGGAACATCTATTGGTAAACATAATGGAATGATTTGGCTGTTCTAGCTGAGATTATTACTAGGCCTAATGAACAATAACATTTGACATTGCACTGAAAATGGCATCTAATCTACCATGTAAGCCTATTCACTGCCAAAGCAAACAACAAAACATAGGCTATACATCTGTGAGAGCAAATTACTGTATGCTCAGACATTTAGTCATAGAAGTACCATGTTTAAATGTTTAACCACAAGCTTGAGCAACTTAATGTGGTATATAGAACACAGCACACTTTTGCACCGCATTTGTATATGCAAGTCTTGCCATGGCATTTCATCAGTCCCTCTGTTACACAAATCCCTGTTTCAATTAGACCTGGCAACATTTCAGTCTAATCTAAACAGCAGAGTCAGATAAAACACCCCAATCTCACCCTCTCAACAGTGCTCTAATAAAGCCATCTGCCCAAATGGCATCACATCTCACAGCCCATCCACCTCACCTCTCTAACACGGACAGACACACAAACCAACAAGAGTAAGAGTGGAGAAAATGAAGAAAGAGACTGCTGACAAGCTATCAAGATGAAAAGACAACCAAGAGAAAAGACACAGACATGTGGGCTGAGACAAATATGCCCTGTAATTCATGGACAGAATGATAGCACTGGTCTACAAACAAGTCATACAGTATATCCTCCATCCAAAATACTGTATTCCCCACATTCACATTTACTAATATATCAGATGCTATCCAAGTGTAGTATTACAACATACTGTAACAAATAAGAAGATAATATTGTATGTTATTGAGTGTCATAGTTCATAAGGTTCTACACAAAAGCATGAACACACAGCAAAGAGACAGTAGAGTCATTTTTATGGTGTTCATTTCAGAAAGGAATACTGAATGTGCCTTATTGAAGATGTATATTAAGATAATGAAGTACTTAAAGCACAGCTGGGTCTTCAGGCGCTTTTTGAAGATTGGGTCCTATGAGGCATATGTATTTTAAGAAAAGTGGGGTGGGGAAATCATTCACTGAATTTTGACTTTATATCACAATATGATGCCTGAAAAACAAAAAATCTAAACTTTGGCTTGCTCATAAGCAAGCAGCTGATAAAAATAATCTCATCAATATCATATAATATTTTTTTTAAATATTGAAGTTTGATCAATTTGATAAAAACCAGCATTGGGGATGTATTTTAAGGGAAGAATAATACATAAAGTCTTATCTTATATAAGACCCCCCCCCCACCCCCTCCCCCAAGAATACAGTTAATGACTGGATCAGGCTTAATTTTCTGTATTCATAATTAGCTTTTGAAACAACAGAAGTTCATTATGTAATGTTCTCATTTAATCTCAATGAGGTATTAACTGTAGCTACCACAAAGAGACTGCTTAACACAGCAGAGGTGATTAGTATTCTGACCACTGCAACTGCCAGTGAGGGAACAGAGGGGAAAAAGAAACAGTTTGATGGAAAGAGAGAGAGAGAGAACTGGAGAGATGGAGGGAGAAAGCGTGGAAGATAACAGAATAGGCCTACTGCATGAGTCATCTAGTTAATTCTCAAATGATTTCAATTCCCATCTGATTCACAGTCCCCTGCTCTGTCATCTTTCAGCCTTTGAGTAGCCGGATTCATCAAGCAATGAACTCCATTATGAAAGTCTTCTGAAAGAAATAACTTGTGGTGGAAACATCCTGTGAACATTTCTTTATTCCAGCTGAGCCTCTGGGAAGAGCTGCACATCTGTTCCCTCAGATATGACTCGCCAGTGAAAGACATGCTGACCGAGAATGACCTTGGCTGGTCAAAGAAAGTGTGTGTAGCTGTGTGTGTGTCTGGAAGATGTCTAGGTTTGGTCAGGATGTGGCCTTGATTCATGGCTAGTCAAAGGGGACAATCATTCATGCCATTGAATTTTATGATTTTATGATGTCTGTAGTATTTGGACATTGATAAATAAAACACAACAAAAAATCTAACTCATTTAATATTTACTCATCGACTATCTTTAAGTATGTCATGCAAAATTTTAAATATATTAAAGTAAATATAAAGATATGAATATATATAAAAATACCAACAAGCCTGTATCATAATATAGTATAAAATATTTTTCAATAAATTTTCATATATAATGGTGAAAATTACGTATATACATATATACATACAATATTTTATTATATTATATTAAAATGTAATGTACAGTATATGAATCTGTATATCAATAATCAGTATTTGACAGGGATGCGGGAAGTAGGGGTGCTGAGGGGGCTGCAGCACCCCCTGTTTCACATGGTTGCAAATGCAACGCCAGGTTTGTTCACTTAAATTTATTCAGTTTTAGCATTTAATAATTTATTTGTAATGATCTCTGAAATGTAAATTGTAAGTGGGCTATAATAGACCCATGTTTATCTTTATAAACACGATTAATTTTACTTGTGATGTTTTCTATATGGGATGATTAGCCTAATCCTCATGAACACGTGACGCTAGCGCCCAGCAACACACACAGCATCCCCAACCGAAAGCATCTTCCCGAGCCCTGGTATTTGAATACATTTTGAAGTAATCATCATAATAATGTAAATAAATGAATATGGTGCTATAAGCATAAGTTTAAAAAGTCATGTAAAGATCCACGCTGAAGACACTCGTCTAAGATTAGCCTCACTTTCATACTCTCCCAAAAGCACCAGCACCAGTGCAGTAACAGTGCAGTGCAGTGCAGTGATTCACATTAGGCAGATAAATGAATTGATTGAATGTGACCCAGCCTAATCTATCTTTGTAAAATATAAGATGCAGAGATTGTCTGTCTCTCTTCACCAGCTCTGAGATCAATGATCTCCACCCTGTGCTATTCTTTCCCCACTAGCAGCTGTGCAGAGCAGAAAGGAGCGCCTGCCCTGCAGGAGAAGCATTGCAGTTATTAAAGCACTCAGTGCAGAAGAGCTGCAAGCTAAACTGGGAATAAGCAATGACAGGGTCATGGAGATATATGCAGAGATTTACACATAGACATGCTTGTGCAAAACTCGCCTATTTAAATACAAAATCTCTGTTCCAAAACCTACTAGCGATGTACCTTGCTTCCCATTGCACACATAGGCAGCTGCCTTCTAAGGGAGTATCCTAACTGTTATGGAAGCTAGTAAGTGACGGATTCAGAATGCTCTACACAGTCAGAAACTGTGCACACCTTGCAAAAAGCACAGGACACTTGCCACACAATCGATTTCAGTAGCTTGATGTTAGCATGTTACACAGTGCAATTCTTAAATAATCATAAAAACACAGGTCACATAAAAATCAGATTAATTATTTTTAATCAATAATTTCCAGTATTTTATCAAATATAAACCTACACCACTTGTTTTGTTTACCATCTCCCCCCCCCCCCCCCCCACAACTTTCACACTAACATTTGGTGACTTTTTCTCCTTTGAACCACCA
>NW_015505306.1:691021-764586 GCF_001515645.1 Sinocyclocheilus grahami | reverse complement strand
GTTTTTTTTCCCCCCCCCCCCCCCCCCCCCCCCAAGAACTTTTCCCATTGCATTCTGGGACTGTCTTCTCTGTGAAGCACACAAGCGATTCTGCTTTACAATCTGGATAAAACAAGAGGTGCATCCCAATTTGTGTACTTATGCACTATCATATGCCATTTTAAAGCATAAATAGTTTTCAGTGTGTTCACACTGAAAATTCCAAACAGAAGAAGTGCACTTCAAATTCCCGGATAACACATTTCCTTATGTAGCAGAAGGGGAGAACTTTTATACAATTTATACAATAGGCCTACATAGCGCATAGTAAAAGTACATAGTGTGTCATTTGGGATACAATGAAGGTGTCTTAGGGGGTTTCATAATTAAGATGGCTACCATTTAAAACAGTCTTCATCTAAAGATCTCACCAAAAATGCCTTTAAAATGTTGCCTCTGTAGACAGCTGAACGGGATGTTTTGGCAAAGGAGGTGAGATTAAATTCTCCCTTTCCTATACTTCTTGATAAACTAAATAGATCTTCTGTCTCTTGCTTCCTCTCACTCAATCTGTGCTTACAAAGTGGTATTTCCAATAGTTGCAAAATGCAAGTTTAAAACATTTTAAACTCTTTCATTGCATTCCCTTGTGATGTTATTTTTTTCGCTCTCAATTGTTCTTCTCCTCTTTCCCTCCAAAGCCCTTGGCTGCTCTCCACTCAAAGATAAGGGGGAACAGTCACGCATGTGAAGGAGCATCTTGAACGCTCGCTCGCTCTCTCTCCCTCTCTCTCTCTCTGTAACACATGTGTTGAATTACAGGCACTCCCCCCAGCAGGCTGACGCAGCACTTTGCTGTAGGAGAATCGAGTGCGAATCACGTGAGCTATCTTTCATCACTGGGAGGAGGCTGCAGTACACATGGGTCTAGACTAAGATTGCTGGTTTAGATCAGTCTATGTGGAGAGATTGGTATAAATTATTCATAACAGGACTTGCAGCACTGTAGGTAGCGGTCTTTGAATGAAATAAAAGATAAGCTCAAAAAGGACTTTAAAATACTGAGTCAATGTAAGACGCCACATCACTTCTTTCTACATAGCACACACACCCACTTGTCACAGACTAAAAATACACACAAACCTGTTTCCTGAATCTTTCACACCTTCCTCTATTTTGGATCTATTCTGTAGCCACAGCCACAAACACAACATTTAAACTCTATCAATATCTCACCAACCATGCTCTCTAAAATCAGCTTTCAGACAGACAGGGCATCTTAAATCTCAATAAAAATGACACTTTCAAACAGTTTTTCTGTGTTGACAGAGCACCCGTTTTCAGTTTGGACAGTTTCCACTCCCTTCCAAAGATTTATGCCAAATGCGCTGTGTTCGTTCTGTCTCATTTCCCTGCTCAGCACTGCTTGGATTATCCTCTTTACACAATATGTCATACTGAAGCTCTCATTGTTGTCAAAGAATCTGTAGTGAAGTGGGAGCCTAGCAAAACCCCGCTTTTGGGATTTCACAAAACCTCATTGTTTCAAGATAGAGTGTGCTATTATGGTTTCAACAAATTATGCTGACAATGTATTGAAAAACAATATTTAATATTAGCAAATGTAGTATTAGAGCTCGTATATAAACAGGGATATCCACACAAAACCTCAAAATGAATATGTTGTGTTCTGTTATTAACAGCTGACAGAAATTTTGCTGACATAATAAAAATAAAAACTCGAGACCCACTCACTTCAAAAACAGACACTGCTGTAATTTAAGGGACAACATGATAATTGAATGAATTCAAGAAAACTGAAATATAGAGTGCTTAAATTATTGGTGTGAGATTACAATGTGCTTTCCCTTAATAGATAAAATGTGATTTTTCTGAAGAACATTGCTAGAAAATGATCAAAATCATCAATTGACATGAAATGCACCCTTTATTCACAATGACTTGGCTATAGGCTATGCACACCTTGCCAGACCAAAATAATTGTAATATCATCATCATGCCACACAATCGCAATGATTTTAAGTACATACAAAATAAACTATCACAAGCTTTCTTGCAGCATCAAAATAACAACCCAAATGAAGTGTTTTGTGGAGATTCATTGAATCATAGAATAGAATATCGATTTATGTTAGGACATATTTTGTGGTTTGAGGGTTTAAATGCTGTAACCTTACGTAAGGATTCGCATGCAGTGTTCTACGGAGGGCCATGCAGAGACCTTTGGAGGGGCAGGTGCTCAAAGTATAAAAGGGGCTCCTGGAGCATGGCTTTTAATAGGGCTGTGCTCCTTACTGAGACATGTATCGAAACGGATGCTTCTGTATTGATAGCAGCAAATGCCGTGACGCAGTTTTGAAAAAGAAACACAGAACAGAAAAGACCATTTTAAGTTTAAAAGTTAAATACAATTTCTTTGCACCTCTTAATCACTCTGAAAATAGAAACGGAATTAAATTAGGCCTATTATTATTACTGAGTTTACAGGGTATGGTGGTTTTGCTGTTGTAAACACTACTGTTGTTGTTGTTGTAGAAAAAATATTCTGTCTTATTTAAAATAGAATTATATTATAATCCTGTTCTGCATTTACTCATTTTTTAAATTATAATGATGATAAAAACGGGATTGATAAGTAGCCTATAAATCGGAGGATGAGAAAATCAGTATAATAAGCCTGTTTTATCAGTGTTGTGATAATTATTTTTAAGGCACTCTACGTTTTTAAAATAAGTAATAAAAAAAGTTCAAAGTAATAGTTTTTTTAGTCAGATAGCATAAAGACAAGACCCCTCGACGCCCTTTAAACTTTCCCCAATCAAACAGACAGAACGAAAGAGAACAGGCACCTTTGTTTACATTGCTGTGTGTAGAACGCCAGCTGCATTTTTAATATTTAATTTTAAAGAAATGTAATTTCGTCTCCCGCACTTTACTCGGGCAGGTGTGTTCACATAGGGGTTTCGAGATTTAAATTCAAAGAGACAGTATCGATAGTCTATGCATGACCTGACGTTTAATTCATATCCAAAATGAGGAGAAGTGAATATCTGGAGCGCTCAACACTCTCATGCAGTGTATGTTTAATTCATCCTCGAAGCCGGAGGGCGCTCTCCTGCAGAAAGTCCAAAACAGACTCATAGAAGGAATGACTTATGACGTGCACGAAAGCCTTATATGGACAAAAGCATCCGGCTATCGCTTTAGCAGAGCTGAAGAAAAAGCAGAAAAAACGTGAAGACAATAAACACACGATTGCGAAAATATACGGTTTATGTGTGTTTTTCAAGTTATCTCCAGGTAATAAATAAACTTAATAATGCAGTACTGATTGACATATAATTTAGTAGCCTATAGAAACTATACATTTCCTGCCTTATTCTGTGATCAAAATGGAGAAAAGGTGCTTAGTAGCCTTTATAAACCGATCATAAAATTGTCATCACCTTACTTCCACAGGCTACACACAGCAATATAAACAGCAGCTGTGCATGCTCTCTTCACGCAGTTCTTGTATAATAATAATAATTGAATAATAGTGCTGAGTGCTGAGAACTGCACTTACCGGCAGCCGCGGACGTTATTATGAAGGCATCCTGGTAGTGCACCACATTAAAGGTGTCTGAAAGTGAGGGATAGTCCCTGATGAGATCGTCAGGTGAAAGGTCAGCATCATGTGGATCATTTTATTATTCATTCATTTTACTAATAGTTAGATTGGGCAGGCCTTCAGAAAATGGCGATTAATTACAACAACAAAAAAATTGCCTTGATAAAAGGACACTTTGGGCATCAAGGGGAAAAGGGGCAGGTGCTCAAGCACCCTTCTCACCCCGATCTGCACGTGCCTGGTTCTGCGTCATGTGAATTTGGGAGTTCAGTGAGTTAATGCGCCCGCCCTCTGTCTGTCTCCGCATAGGGCTGCTCCCACAAGCAACTTCACGGAATATAGGGAGCCACGCCATTTCAAATACACCGACACCCGTAAGACACTAAAGACACGGCTAATTCTGCACATACGTGCTTTCAAGAGTCTCTGTTTAACAGCAGGACAGTGTGTCCTTCCCACGTGTCCCCTGCGCAAGACGCACCTTTCCATGCAGAAACTTGCCCAAGTGAGCGCGCAGAAGCACTGCAATGCAGAAAGAGCCCACAGACACAGGCAAAGTCGCGAGCCCGGGCTCAGGACTACAACAGTGCTTTGCTGTCAGCTCAAACCCTTTAGACTTATTCATCTAAATATGGATCGGCAACAATGTTCACAATTTTGCACTGATTTAAAACAATAAAAGCTTAAAATACCGCAATTTTGAGATCAAAACCATTGTGTCATAGCTTTACTGAAGCACCTGTCCTGACAGAGAATAATAGTCACGTTTATAGCAAATAAGAAACATTTTATTTGCACTGAATTTTGCATCTGCAGTTTGACTTACGTGACGAGCAATGCTGAAAGGCGAGAAAGAGTAAAAGGCTTGGGGCAAGAATTTTTCCATCCATCCTCTCCGGGAGATGGAGTCGCTGTTAGATGATTAAATCAAATGTTATCCTTTCCTCGTCACCGGACAGAACAGCATCGTTTATCCGTCCTTTCGGCCAACTTGAACTCTCTCGGCCGGGATGGCGATAGACTCGCTCGCTGGAGGCGGGCGCGCGCGCGAGCGAGATAGTGGTGCTGATGCTGCGCTTTGGCGGGAGCGCGCATACTTTCATACTTTAAACGAAATTCCTTGAAACTTGGAATGTTGTGACAATCTGGTCGAAATGCATTTATAAACTCTCTGTTGTTTAATACCGAGGGGAAATGGAGTCGTATGGTCTAGGTAGACAGTGGACAGTCACGACTTGTAGTGTCCGGGTTCACAGTGAGGGAGGGGGTGCAAGATAAGAACAGAAAGAAAAAAAGTTTTGGACCCGAGCAGTTCGTCATAGTCATTTGTGTGAATTGGTTCGTTTGAACAGAACCTCTTAAAATGATTCCTATACGAGATCACGTTTTTCCTGACATCCTGGTGTTGACTAGACACATAAATTGAGTTTAAAGTGAAAAGTTGATATGAATTTAAATAAAATGTAGATTTTATTTAAATGGTTTAAAGATTTAAAAGATAACAACGATTTATAAATAAGGATGCTTTGTGGTCATGTGTCTTGTTGCAGCCTTGAAGCCATTTAAACTTAAATATTATTTTTATTTTTATTAAAACTAACTTTTTACCAAATTAGCCAAATCCTCAGTTCACTCCAAATGCTCATATCAACTTGTTCATCAGTTATTGGGTCACAACAACGAGACAGGCGCATGCTCATTCTCAGTTCAGCCAGTTCAGAAAGGTCAAATTTGTTCACAATACTGACGTCACTTACTATGAAGTACTGCACCATGTGCCATTTCAATGATGTATTTTTCTATTTGTGTCATGTTAGGCATATAATAGCTCAGCACAGTTGTCGCTTAATTTCCAATGCAGAGATCTAACATCATGGCTTTAGTTAAAATGTAGTTAAAAAGTCTGCATTTGCAGTGCCTCTCTTTCCTGCAGCGTGGGTTTGCCCTGAGAGCACAAGTTCCTTACTATACAATCAGTCCAACTGGTTACAATTTGATTTGTTTGTGGGGGTTGTTTGTACAAGATGGGTATAAAATCCGGATTTGTGTTGGAAGAGATTCTGTTCTGTCCATGATTCTGTGGTATACAAAGGCTTTGGGATTAAGAAGTGGGTTTGTAGGACAGCAACAGAGCAGGGTGGGAGCAGGGGTACATTCAAGGGCAGAGGGGGATTTGCAGAGTTTCTAATTAAATCAGATTAAGGTTTTACCAAAGTCCCTCCCTGTTCTTACAATCATTTTACACACATCAATACTCATTCATGAATATGAATATGCATGGGGAAGCAATCTGCAGTGCAAGGGGTTAAGATATCTTTTTATTTAAGAAAGGTCTCTATCTCCAGGCACACACACAATTCAAGCTGCAATCACTACATTATTGAGCAAAACTTATAAGTGACATGATTTGTGAAAATACATAGTTATCTGGGTAACTGGATGGGCAGGAGAACAGTGAAGAATATTAATTTTAAAGCATCAGTTATTGCTTTTACATAAAACAAATGCAATAGATTCAGCAAAGGATTAAATGATAAACCCATGCATGAATCCTCTGTTGATTTTCTTTACACTATCTTTATAATCCTATCCTTATCCCTAAATCAAGTCCATCTAATCAATGTGCTTATTTAATAAGTTTGTGAGCAAGGTCCTGAATTCACATACATTATAAAATCATTGACTATGTTTTGCGATAACATCTAAATTAGCTAAGTCAAAAAAAACAAACAAACAAAAAAACCTGTGAGATAATTTACTAACCCTCATGTTTTCCAAACCTGTATGATTTTCTTTCTTCTGCATATATTTTAGTCCATTCAAAGTAATTAAGTAACCAACACGGTTTGCTTATCGGTATTTTTCAAAATATCATCTTTTGATGTAATTTTGTTGTGTTTGTCATTTTTTTAAATGCCTATATAGTTTTATTTTATTTGTATTTATTTATTTAGTCATTTAGCAGACGCTTTTATCCAAAGTGACTTACAAATGAGACCAACAGAAGCAATCAATTGTAGTATTAAAATAACTAAAAACAGATCCAAAACTAAAAGCTAAAACTTTATGAATACTACATTATACACATTTTAAAAATAACGAAATTAAATAAAAATGACAAATACATACAACACAATTTCAAAACTTAACATTTAAATGAAAAACAAAAAATAAAGCTAAAAACAATTCAAAATATTAAAGAACAAAAGGTATGAGTATAATAATGATTCTAACATAACACTAAGCCAAACACCAAAAAAACAACTACATGTGTATGTACAACCATACACGCATATATATATATATATACACATACACGTTTATAAATTCTATATATACAGTATATATATATATATTATTTAGTTTCCATTTAGTTTGTTGAAGTATTAAAATAATTCAAATTAAATAAAACTAAAACTTAATAAAAGACCTATACAGACATAATAAATTCAGACATAATTTAACTAAAATTAAAATAAAACACAAATACAAATCAAACGACAGTAATCCTAAAAAATAACACTGCCAAACTTACATGCTAAAAAACAACAACTTACTTACACAACTTACACTTACTTATTATATTTTACAATTGCATTAAAAACAATAATAAGCTGAAATTATATATTTGATGTTATTTAGTAATATGTAGTATTTTAAAATGTTTTTTATTTCAAGTGACAAATGTTTGTTTTATGGATTTAGTATAGTTATCTATAATCACCCTGATTTAGACTGTTTATAGTTTTTGTGTATGTAGGGAACAGTAAAGACAAGCACTACAACATGATATGATAGAATGCCTCATATGAGCAGCAGATGGCACACACAAGTCATAGCGTGAGGTCTCTAGTGAAACAAATGCCAGCCAGCAGAAGCTACTGAGTGAAGCCACTGGTCAAACATCCACTTCCCTTTTCTGTTCCAACCAGTGACCTCTCCAGAAAAAGAGGAAATAAAGCTGTTCGTGTGATTCAGTGAGGAACAGATTTTTGTCTTTGGATCTCTACACGTGAGGGAAGTTTCACGTTGAGACATACGCACAGCTGTTTGGCTTACTGTGGTCTCAAGGTAGACATTCGTCAGGTTAAATTAGCTGGTTCTGGTTTAGTTCAGTTCAGTTCTCAGACTGTGAAACATCTTTGGATGGAAAGTGAAACAACTGATCGAGTAAAGTGTGCTGCTTTCGTTCAGTTAACAGAATAATGCAAATTGAAACCGTAGGAACTATGCATTTAAATGTAAATGCACTTCCTCTTCATCTCTTCCCCTTTGTAAAGGGTTTCCATAGTCTTTGTATTGCTCTAACACACATTCTGTACCCAGAAATGAACATAAAACCACACATGCCCCTAAACAAGTCTCTTCTATTCTGTTTCCTCCCTTCAACAGGATTTTCCTTTTGATCTGATGGTTTCTTCACTGCTTATCAGACGATCTGTACACTTATGCATATATGTGTGTGGTTATCACATGGTGTACTATATGAATTTTCCATATGGGTATTTGCATTTCTATCTCTTGGTCATTCTCTAAACAAACCCAATACTGTTTTGCTGATGTGGCCTTGTCTGTTGAAGTTAAGATAATGCAGGCAAAAACATGCATTAAATGACCTCCAAGTTAATTTTGTACTGTAAAACACATAGTTTGGTATGTTAGTTGGCATTTAGTTGTCAAAAAAAGTTTAGAGAGCCAGAACAGACTTGCTTAAAGGTCTAAGGCCAAAACATATAAATGACTGGAATTTATGCATGTTAATTTATGCAGGGAACAAAGTCAGTGACATACAAGCTTGTTCACAATGAAAAAGGAGGAAATATCTTGTTTAAATATGACAAGTTCTTAAAGCCCTATTAAAAGGTAAATCTGACATTTTAAGAAACGTATTGACCATGCATGACATATGATCATGAGGGCCTTTAGTGGTCAGTGCTTCTCAAACCCCCCAACCACTGCACATTTTGTTTGTCACCGTCATAGGCCACACCCAGTTCAAGTCTTGCAGACAACTAATGAGCTGATGATGATCTGATGTTAAATGAGGGAGACACACAAGATATGCAGTGGTTGCTGGCCTCCAGGACAGGTTTGAGAAGTACTGCTTTATGTTATCATTTCCTGTTTTGTTTTGTTTTGTTTTGTTTTAATGGGTTTGATTTGGCAGATAAAAGATTTTTCAAATATCAATAAGCAGTGAAATTTTGTTTTTTTCTATGAACTAAAGCCAAACACCAAAAAAACAACTACATGTGTATGTACAACCATACACGCATATATATATATATATACACATACACGTTTATAAATTCTATATATACAGTATATATATATATATTATTTAGTTTCCATTTAGTTTGTTGAAGTATTAAAATAATTCAAATTAAATAAAACTAAAACTTAATAAAAGACCTATACAGACATAATAAATTCAGACATAATTTAACTAAAATTAAAATAAAACACAAATACAAATCAAACGACAGTAATCCTAAAAAATAACACTGCCAAACTTACATGCTAAAAAACAACAACTTACTTACACAACTTACACTTACTTATTATATTTTACAATTGCATTAAAAACAATAATAAGCTGAAATTATATATTTGATGTTATTTAGTAATATGTAGTATTTTAAAATGTTTTTTATTTCAAGTGACAAATGTTTGTTTTATGGATTTAGTATAGTTATCTATAATCACCCTGATTTAGACTGTTTATAGTTTTTGTGTATGTAGGGAACAGTAAAGACAAGCACTACAACATGATATGATAGAATGCCTCATATGAGCAGCAGATGGCACACACAAGTCATAGCGTGAGGTCTCTAGTGAAACAAATGCCAGCCAGCAGAAGCTACTGAGTGAAGCCACTGGTCAAACATCCACTTCCCTTTTCTGTTCCAACCAGTGACCTCTCCAGAAAAAGAGGAAATAAAGCTGTTCGTGTGATTCAGTGAGGAACAGATTTTTGTCTTTGGATCTCTACACGTGAGGGAAGTTTCACGTTGAGACATACGCACAGCTGTTTGGCTTACTGTGGTCTCAAGGTAGACATTCGTCAGGTTAAATTAGCTGGTTCTGGTTTAGTTCAGTTCAGTTCTCAGACTGTGAAACATCTTTGGATGGAAAGTGAAACAACTGATCGAGTAAAGTGTGCTGCTTTCGTTCAGTTAACAGAATAATGCAAATTGAAACCGTAGGAACTATGCATTTAAATGTAAATGCACTTCCTCTTCATCTCTTCCCCTTTGTAAAGGGTTTCCATAGTCTTTGTATTGCTCTAACACACATTCTGTACCCAGAAATGAACATAAAACCACACATGCCCCTAAACAAGTCTCTTCTATTCTGTTTCCTCCCTTCAACAGGATTTTCCTTTTGATCTGATGGTTTCTTCACTGCTTATCAGACGATCTGTACACTTATGCATATATGTGTGTGGTTATCACATGGTGTACTATATGAATTTTCCATATGGGTATTTGCATTTCTATCTCTTGGTCATTCTCTAAACAAACCCAATACTGTTTTGCTGATGTGGCCTTGTCTGTTGAAGTTAAGATAATGCAGGCAAAAACATGCATTAAATGACCTCCAAGTTAATTTTGTACTGTAAAACACATAGTTTGGTATGTTAGTTGGCATTTAGTTGTCAAAAAAAGTTTAGAGAGCCAGAACAGACTTGCTTAAAGGTCTAAGGCCAAAACATATAAATGACTGGAATTTATGCATGTTAATTTATGCAGGGAACAAAGTCAGTGACATACAAGCTTGTTCACAATGAAAAAGGAGGAAATATCTTGTTTAAATATGACAAGTTCTTAAAGCCCTATTAAAAGGTAAATCTGACATTTTAAGAAACGTATTGACCATGCATGACATATGATCATGAGGGCCTTTAGTGGTCAGTACTTCTCAAACCTGTCCTGGGGACCCCCAACCACTGCACATTTTGTTTGTCACCCTCATAGGCCACACCCAGTTCAAGTCAGGGAACAAAGTCAGTGACATACAAGCTTGTTCACAATGAAAAAGGAGGAAATATCTTGTTTAAATATGACAAGTTCTTAAAGCCCTATTAAAAGGTAAATCTGACATTTTAAGAAACGTATTGACCATGCATGACATATGATCATGAGGGCCTTTAGTGGTCAGTGCTTCTCAAACCCCCCAACCACTGCACATTTTGTTTGTCACCGTCATAGGCCACACCCAGTTCAAGTCTTGCAGACAACTAATGAGCTGATGATGATCTGATGTTAAATGAGGGAGACACACAAGATATGCAGTGGTTGCTGGCCTCCAGGACAGGTTTGAGAAGTACTGCTTTATGTTATCATTTCCTGTTTTGTTTTGTTTTGTTTTAATGGGTTTGATTTGGCAGATAAAAGATTTTTCAAATATCAATAAGCAGTGAAATTTTGTTTTTTTCTATGAACTAATAGTATGATGCATAATGACATCCTAAAATTTTGTACTTAACGCCCCCACAAAAAATACCAAAAGGTAATTTTAATTCAAAATTTTAAGATATACTCATCAAACAGTGGTTCTGCATGAAATAATATAACTCCATGACCATTTTTCTAAAGAATATCAATTTTTCTGGTTACACCAAGCTCTAAAATATTTTATCAGGTAGAAATTATTCCAATAAATTCCAATAAATTATGAACAACTGGACAAGTCATGGGGGTCTTTGAATATTGGTGAGAACAATGGGTCAAAAAGGTTGACGTCCACTGCCACAGAAGAGGCGTATTCAGGTCATTGCATATATACATTATATGCATTTAATGGATTAATAGAATTAAAATGAATAGATAGAATGAGAAAAATTGGCATCATGTCATCCAACTGTTTTTGCTCTTGTCAGGTCCTGGAACACTTCCAGCCGGGGCAAACCGAGTCTATAGCCTCTCCATGTCTCATCATCCCCTGACAGGACAGCTGCTACAACAAGATGGCTGTGGTAGAGTTTATTGGGCAAATAAATATTCTGACTGCAAGCACTGGACAGCTGCCTAACACCATCTACCACAGACAATAAAGAGAAATTTGCTACCTCCTAAATCTGCAAATTCCCTTCAGGTAATAATCTGTTTTGGACAGTTTTAGGGACTTCATACAGACACTGGAGAGGTTAGCGTGCTAGCTCTGTCAGCAAGAGTTTCAATAGCAGGCACATTAAGAGTGCAAACGGTGTAAGCAAGTATTGTATTTTACAGAGCCCAGTCTAGTCCTATCATCAAGTTCCACTTTACAGTTTTAAATAACCATGACTGCAGCTCAGCTCACAGGCTAGAATAGTGTTTGCCTTATCAGGGTGTCAATGGCCATCAACCAACACCTTTGAAATGAAATTAGCACCCATTCATTTCTCTATGATTTTACTGAAGTCATTGCACTAGCATGTAGAGAGAAGTTTTAGTGAATTACATGTGGGGAAAATTTGCAAACATTTGCAAATGTATATGGAAGAATGCAAAATGCTGTCTGCACACTTGCAGACACACAAGCACACATGTTGGACGAGCACACTGAAACACAATCCTGGTAACCGCTGCCAAGTATGATAGCCAGCACAGTGCTGTCAATATCAAACAAACACTTTGGCGTGCAAACAAACGGGCAGACCAAACATTCAAGGCCTGTCAGGTGTGTGGGAGATGAAACTGTCTGTGTGTGTGTGTGTGCAGTCTATATGTAGCTGTTGCTGCTATATGTGTGTGTGAGCAGTGAGAGGTATGTCTTTTGTACATGTCACTGTCTATACAGTATACAAGATTTATTTGTAGTTTTTTTTTTGTTCAAATACTATTCTGGAACTTGCACTATGTTTTTTCAAGGCAAATTAACATGCACAGCAAGTCAGTTGGAATTTTTGAGTTCAGATAGGCTACTAAGAAAAAAGGTTTTGTGGTTCAGTACGTATGTCCTTTTTCCCAGAATGGACTTGGACATGTATAATTAATATGGTGTTCTTTGAGCTTTTACCAGTTTTTTTACGTTGATTTTATTGTCATGTTAAGTAAGTTATTGTTGTGTCATGATGAAATTATCCTTATGATATCCTTATCCAAACTGAACCAGCGAGCATGTGGACGCCCTGCCAACCCTTTGACCCACAGTCTCTTATTCCTGGCCACCCTGACCGTAGCACATTCGTATAAGCACATTCATATTGTATGTATAGTGCACAGCTATTCATACAATATGAATGTGCTTATATGTAGATTCTATGTCTGCATACGTCTCCTTGTATGCATGTCTGCAGGCTAAGCAGCAAGCTAATGTCTTTCATTAACGCTGTCAATATCAAACAAACACTTTGGCGTGCAAACAAACGGGCAGACCAAACATTCAAGGCCTGTCAGGTGTGTGGGAGATGAAACTGTCTGTGTGTGTGTGTGTGCAGTCTATATGTAGCTGTTGCTGCTATATGTGTGTGTGTGAGCAGTGAGAGGTATGTCTTTTGTACGTGTCACTGTCTATACAGTATACACGATTTATTTGTAGTTTTTTTTTTGTTCAAATACTATTCTGGAACTTGCACTGTTTTTTCAAGGCAAATTAACATGCACAGCAAGTCAGTTGGAATTTTTGAGTTCAGATAGTCTACTAAGAAAAAAGGTTTTGTGGTTCAGTACGTATGTCCTTTTTCCCAGAATGCACTTGGACATGTATAATTAATATGGAGTTCTTTGAGCTTTTACCATTTTTTTTTACGTTGATTTTATTGTCATGTTAAGTAAGTTATTGTTGTGTCATGATGAAATTATCCTTATGATATCCTTATCCAAACTGATCCAGCGAGCATGTGGACGCCCTGCCAACCCTTTGACCCACAGTCTCTTATTCCTGGCCACCCTGACCGTAGCACATTCGTATAAGCACATCCATATTGTATGTATAGTGCACAGCTATTCATACAATATGAATGTGCTTATATGTAGATTCTATGTCTGCATACGTCTCCTTGTATGCATGTCTGCAGGCTAAGCAGCAAGCTAATGTCTTTCATTAACAATCATAATTGCTCGGGCTTTTGACCACAATAGCTTGTAAATTCGACACACTGGTCTGACGGTTAACAGTTCAATCCCACCTCAATACTGAAATAGGATTCATTCACACATATTTTTTAATGTGAGTATGTATGTGTGTATTCGGGGTGAAATTGCAGGTTTCTATAATTGTTCACTGCGGCTTCCACCCTACCCTAAAGCAAATCAAGTCTGAGGCCTTATGCATATAAAATCACGGCACAGTTATATGAGATCTGGGAACACACACAGATTTCCACTCAGTTTAACAGACCCTCAGTTATTTACCCAAAATGTGCCACATTTCTTTCCTTTTTCTTTTCCTTGCCCCTGCCGCACATTGAAATCTTTCTTTAAGACATGGTTTAATACTTTGTCACATGTATAAAGATGCATGCAAAACACACACACACACACAATGTTTGGGGATTTTGGCAGCTCTGTACGAGTTCTGATACAACTTCTTCTTGGACGCACTTCTAAATGTGACCCTGGACCACAAAACCGTATGGTTTGTTAGGATAGGACAATATTTGGCCGAGATACAACTATTTGAAAATCTGGAATCTGAGGGTGCAAAAAATCATTAAAATGGCCTTTAAAGTTGTCCAAATGAAGTCCTTAGCAATGCATATTACTAATCAAAAATTAAGTTTTGATATATTTACGGTAGGAAATTTACAAAATATCTTCCTGGAACATGACCTTTACTTAATATCCTAATGTTTTTTGGCATAAATTAAAAATCTATAATTTTGACCCGTACAATGTATTTTTGGCTATTGCTACAAATATACCCCAGCGACTTAAGACTTTTGATGTCCAGGGTCACAAATAGGTATGTAACAATTGTAAGTCAAGACAGCCTGACATTCTACATTCAGTCAAAACATTTATCCAATGACATGAATGGATTCAACAAAAAAAACAAAACAATGCAAACTGTTGCCCTTTTTCTGACATTCTACAAACTCCTCATTTTTTCAGTGCACACAAATTGAATGTAAGAGAGAATGTGTGCATATGATGTATGTGGTGTGACGGGCGAAGTAAATATTTGAAATAAAAGGGGTCTGAGCTTTAATCCACAATCCCCAGCCACCAGTGCCAGAATTCATTCCAGCTGCTTAAGGCTTTGTAAAAGCGTCAATATGACAAATGGACTGTATATTGTGTGTGCAGTGTGATTGTCTGTGTGTGCTGGAAGCTTTACAGAACTCTCCAAGCGCAAACTGATCCAGCGAGTATGTGGACGCCCTGCCAACCCTTTGACCCACAGTCTCTTATTCCTGGCCACCCTGACCGTAGCACATTCGTATAAGCACATTCATATTGTATGTATAGTGCACAGCTATTCATACAATATGAATGTGCTTATATGTAGATTCTATGTCTGCATACGTCTCCTTGTATGCATGTCTGCAGGCTAAGCAGCAAGCTAATGTCTTTCATTAACAATCATAATTGCTCGGGCTTTTGACCACAATAGCTTGTAAATTCGACACACTGGTCTGACGGTTAACAGTTCAATCCCACCTCAATACTGAAATAGGATTCATTCACACATATTTTTTAATGTGAGTATGTATGTGTGTATTCGGGGTGAAATTGCAGGTTTCTATAATTGTTCACTGCGGCTTCCACCCTACCCTAAAGCAAGTCAAGTCTGAGGCCTTATGCATATAAAATCACGGCACAGTTATATGAGATCTGGGAACACACACAGATTTCCACTCAGTTTAACAGACCCTCAGTTATTTACCCAAAATGTGCCACATTTCTTTCCTTTTTCTTTTCCTTGCCCCTGCCGCACATTGAAATCTTTCTTTAAGACATGGTTTAATACTTTGTCACATGTATAAAGATGCATGCAAAACACACACACACACAATGTTTGGGGATTTTGGCAGCTCTGTACGAGTTCTGAGTACTTTCACACAGTCTAGAGGCTATAAATAGAGCAAGGCCTCTGGATGACTGCCCACTCTTCCTTAACTCTTAATAACCAGTGGGTCTACCCTACAGTTACGGGCTGTGCACTTCTGCTCACACGCAAACCTGTAAGAAAGCCTCTTTTAAGAGCACATATGCCATGAACATGAATGTAAACACATGCTCATAAATATACTGGATTTTGGATGATTTTAGCAACATTAGATGGGTAATTTATGGCATTTTGAAGCTTGGATGAAAAAGAAAATAAGCTTGCATTTTCACTCTAGTTCACATATAAGACTCTATTCAAAACAGGTTCTCACACATAATTGTGAAATAAAATGTAGCTACCTACAGTATATCAGAGGCATTATGAATTCTACACAGCCACTTGAGTGAATGTTTATAACATACTGCAGCTAATTCAATTATGTTTTAGCAGGGATTGTACAATATAATGATAAAACTGGTTATCAGCTGGAATTAAACATTTTTTTAAATGTATTCAGTCGATATTGAATATAATGTATTTCAGCTGATTTATTGCTATTTTCACTTCAAATTAACCTGTAAAATCACTAATAATTTAAAAACTGTAAAAATGTTAAATATATCTTTGGCAGACGTCAAAATTAATACATACAGTATATTATATTGTATCATTAAAAAATTATTTTAATTTTTATTATTATTTAGACAAAATGGTATATCATTTTAATAGCCTTTCTCGGTTTCGCTCTTAACAGGAAAATAATAATTGGTATTGGCTAGAATTTTAATATCAGTTTATCCCTACTTTTAGCTACCAAGAGTTTACTATCAGCTCAGTTGAAACAATTTTACTATGTTTAAGTGGTGAATACCACAGATTTTATGCACATTTTCTGTCTGGGCCTGTAGATAACAAGAGAGTTAATAATAAAACAAAAGAGGAGATCCAGTCAAATTAAAATAGAGCAGTATTAAGGAGAAGAGAAGAGAAGAGAAGAGAAGAGAAGAGAAGAGAAGATTTATCTTTCTCCCTCTTTAGTGTTCATACCATGCAGTATGAGGGCGTCTGGTTGCTGGATCTTTCTCACTGCTTGTTTTGCTATGCTATTGTTTTGTCTTATTCCTCCTATGCTCCAACCAGCCCTATAATAATAAATGTGTCTGTGTTTGCGTATGCGTAAATTTTCCCCAGATCTGCACCTTTCTTCCTGGAAATTGTTGTACGACGCTGATGTAAACCATGATAAGGTCTGCTTTTGTTTATGGCCTCCTTTCTCATTTAATTTTCTAGGCTAGTTCACAATGGACAGAAATCAGCTATCAGATAGACTCGAAGTGTCTCAGATCCTGTTCTGTCACTGCTGTGAACATAAGAGAAATATTTTGCAGAAGGAAATACCAGGCTGTTCGTTCTGAATGGCATTAACATGAAGAAAAAGAGTAAAACAACAACTTCCTGTAAAAGACCAACAGAATGTGTCCACAAGGGAGATGGTTAGGGGACGCATACAGTGCACAGAAACTGTGAATGGTTTTTGTCCGAGAGGAGAGGGGGATTTGGGATTTCAGAGGGGATAAGAGTTGGAGGAACCAGGGTTAAAGACCATGAAGGGAGGTGAAAGGGGGTTGGGAAGAGAGGTCAGAAGTTTATAGAGAGAACATTTTTTCCCCTATGTGCCCTCTCCCTAACACCCCTTCTTCCAGAGAGATTTGGAAAGGAGGAAACACACACACACACAAAGAAAAATAAAGAGTAAGTTGTATACAAATACACTGATTCTCCTAAAGCAGACATGTGCAAACTGTGCCTCACAGCCTTGATTCGGCATTCATACGGTTTAATCAGGGCTGCAGGTCATTTATTATGAAAACCTTTTCATTTAATAGCTACAATATCTAACAGTAGGACCTAACAAGCTTGCATTTAAAATGCTCAGAGTTGCTAGATTTCAAGATCCAAACCCCCAAATCTGGCAACCTTATGATTTTATCTCATGATGTGACTTAATATCTAATATTTGAGTTTTTATCTCATAATGTGACTTTTGACTTCATATCTCACAATGTGACTGTATATTTCAAAATGTGACTGCATATTTCATAATGTGACTTCATATCTTGCAACGTGACTGTATATCTCATAATGTGATTTTATGTCTGACAGTTTGACTATCTCAAAATGTGACTGCATATCTCACACTGTGACTTTTGACTGCATAACTCACAAGTGACTTTATTTCTCATAATGTGATAAGGTCATAATGTATTATCTCACGGTTACCTTTTTTTTTTTTTTTACTCTGAGGCACTGGAAACAGGCTTTCAAACTCTACATTGAAAAAAGGCACCGGTAATCACAATATTCTGCCCAGAAAATTTTAATACATTATACATTTAATACATATTGTGTTCAGTGAAGAGGCAGCTTTTTATTCAACATACATTTTTTTGCAGTTAGCCTACACTTCAAATATAAAAATATAACTGCAACTGCTTGATTCAGCAGGACACCTGTGCCAAATAATTTGCCCTCAAGGCATCACTATATCCGTCTAACAACTCTACCATGACACAGTATAGTAAATGTTTGCATGGTGGTCATTTGTGATGTCCTCGACTTAGATTTACAAGACTTCAGGTGACCTCTGACTTCTACAGCTATGAGCTATTCAGCCACATTTCAGACAAGCCAGTAGGACAAATAAACTAAGAAAAAAGTCTGGAGAATAAGGCTGCATACTAACAAAAGAAGAGAAGGAGTCAGTGCATTCATATACAAGCAGTTCATGGTAGAAGAGCTTTATAGGATGACTATTATGAGTGTGGTGTCTGTCTAATGTCTGGCTGACTCACGGATCGACTCTATCCCATTTCTCATAGCATCAACACCTTAAGGCCTAAAACGACCTCACAGACAGGAAATGTCAATTATACCAAGTTGGGACTTGAGTGCAAGTCATGAAGAGTGAGAAGAAATGTGAAAAGACCATGACACACATTCCCAAAAACTAATACAACAATTTCTAACGTGATTTTATGTCAATTCTGACTCCAAATTTCATGATTTTTAATTCAAATCATAAAATTAATCATTAAAGAGGTCCTGTTATGCCTTTAGTGCGTAATGTTGCAGTTACAAAGCACCAAGTCCACTCCAAAAGGGAGTATTCTGTATGAGTAAGCGATGTTTTTGAACTCCCTCAAATGCCTCGACTGCAGTCCTGTTTTCTTTCAGGAACATATGCATCACAATATTCCTCATTTAAAGGGGTCATAGGATGCTACATGCACTTTTACAAGTTGTTTGAACTGAAATGTGTGTTGGCAGTGTGTGTACACAACCACCCCAAAATGATAAGAATCCACCCAATTTTTTTTTTAATCTGCTCAAACCTTTACCCCTTTCACAAATGGAGCCGATCTCAGATGCCTGTCTGTGTGACATCACAAAAACAGGCCCCTCCCATGATAGTTTGATTGAAAGTAGCGTTTCAGCACAGACTGGACTGGCGTCTTACGTTAGACCTCCCTGAGTGAGCTGTCATCAGCCCCGCCATTGTTTAACCGCCGGAGCAGATGTAGACAAGAATGACTCCTAAGCGATTGAGGTGTTCTCTTGTTGGATGTAATAATGAACATAGCAGTCGTCATTTACTCCCGACATCTGAGCCGCTGAAGATGCAGTGGATTACATTTGTTTCTGAAGGGAATGTGCCCCCGATCTACATAAATGCGTCTATGTTCGCGCGAATCATTTGTGATCCAGCTTCACCTACAGAAGAAGTGAGTGTAAGGTTTTTTTTAATGAATCTTTGCAAATTTGCCTTTCCTAATAATGTGCTAATTAGCAAGTTTCACGAGGTATGCGGCTAAAGTAAACAGTCCCTCTGAGAGCAGCTTGGAAGAGAGGGGCGGGGTCAGCAGAGCTCATTAACACTTAAGGGAAAATGCTACAAAACTGCGTGCTCTGAAAAGAGCTGTTTTTGACAGGGTAAAAAATGTGTTTTTTACACTACCATTGAGAAATTTTAACCCAACTAAGTTACAGACTTTTCATTAAGACCCTAAAGAATCATATCAACTTGTGGAAAATGTTTATGACCCCTTTAAATAATTCCGGCCCAAAGCATTAAAAAATAAGGGGTGCACGCGCTTCGTGTGTGTGCGCTCAGAAAACCATATATCAGAAGTTTAAACTTACAAGGATTTTTAAACGCGTTGCAAAGAACTTTTCATTATGACAAAGAACTGGAATGCCATGATAGAGATGATAATCATAAACAGATTTTTTTGTTTGTTGTTGCCGTAGTAACAGGCATGATGTATGAGCAGCAGCTCCTTTGCATTTAAAGAGAGACACACGAAAACAGCATGATTTTGCTTCCACCCAAAAAGGGCCACTTACAGCATTATATAATAAATTATATGTGGGGTATTTTAAGCTGAAACTTCACAAACTCTACTTGAGACTGGGGAAACTTGAGATTTATATTATATCTTGTAAAAAACAACTTTTTATAACTTCTTATTAGGACCCCCTTAATGCTGTTATCTGACCACAGAATTCTGTTATTGATCAGTCAGAATGAAGCATTCCATAAAGCCATGGTATTATTAAATTTTTTTCTAAATATGTCCCTCTTCTGTAAACTGTAAAGCAAAGTTTCACATTTTCAGATATTAAAACTGTTTAACCCTTATAAATTTACAATCTGAGAGGTTCAAAAATCTGTGACTTTTGAGATAATATTTTGACAAAAATTTTAAAAAACTTGACGTGATGAGTCATAAAAAAAATAATGAAATGGAATGGAGTGAAATGGAGAAATGTACACAAATAAAAAATTATGGAAATTAGTGTTATATCGTTTAATTAAACAGAAAACGACAAAAATTTTAAAAAACTTGACGTGATGAGTCATAAAAAAAATAATGGGGTGAAATGGAGAAATTTACACAAATAAAAAATTATGGAAATTAGTGTTATATCGTTTAATTAAACAGAAAAAGTTACACTCTTACTGTTCCTGGTATTACTATGTTACTATGAGTGAGGCCAAATCAATATAGCAGACTACTGAAAAAACAATAAAATACAGATTGGAACAGCTGAGAGGATATGGAGACACAACAGACTGTGGCATCAAGACTGAAAACCCCAAATGAAGATTTAGGTATTGTTTTGTGAATATGATACTGAAAACATCAGAGTGGTCAAATTCCTCTCACTCCCTTATTTTCAGAGACAAAAGATGGGTGTGATAATGACAGTCTGTTTTTTCTTGAAAACCTCACTCTCTCACAAGCCATATATAGACACAAGACTCCCTTTTTCTTCTTAGCTTGGGCAGAGAGATTGAGAAAGAGAGAGAGAGAGAGAGAGAGAGAGAGAGAGAGCACACTCTAAAAATAAAACATCTGTTCCAGCAGCAGGTCAGGTGGGAGGCAGGTCTGACCCACCATGACAAGGAAGATGAGAAGAGAGAAAAGCTGTGAGGAAAATGATACTGTAATCTGTTAGAGAGAGAGGACGAGGAATTGACTGAAAGAGAGATGTCAAGCAGGGGGGTTTTACTGGACAGCACACTAGCTAGACCCCAGTGTGAGTGTGTGCATTTGTGTCCATGTGTGTTTGGTAAAACCACAGGCTGACTTAAAGACAAACACCAGGGCCAGCTTGCAGAATGATGAATGCGTGGAGAGAGTCAGCAGAGAGTTGAGCAGAGCAAACGAGATAAAATGAAGGCATAGAGAGAGAGAGAAAGCGAAGGGAGCGCAGGCACAGAGGGGCCCTGAAAATATCATGTGTCATCTGCATGAATGTGTGCAAGTGAGAGTGTGTTTGGTGAGCTTTTTGAAAGCGTGATTTATGGGTGTACATGAGAGAATGAATGAGCTGGGCTCTGTGTGAGACTTCAGGAAAAGAAGGATTAGAGTGGAAAGACTGACAATGTGTGTGATGGAAAAATTCACAAGATGACTGTTTTTACTGTATATTAGATCAAAATAAATGCAGCCTTCGTTAGCAAAAAACAAAAAAAAGAGACTTCTTTCAAATGTTTTAAAAATCTTACTTTTGAATGGTGGTATAGGTTGATGACGTTTTTTGAACAGCCCAACCAGCAACACACAGCAACAATGGCACAACCAATGGCTGAATTTGGGAAGGGACTATCTTTTTGTTAATCCAATGGTTGACAGGGAGTGTTCCCATGCTGGACAAAAAAAAAAAAAAGAAAAAAAAACTTAAACCTAAGCTGGTTTGCTGATCTTAGCTGGTTTCCCAGTTTGGTTTTAGAAGGACTTTGGCTACTTTTAAGCTGGTCAGACTAAAAGAGCTAACTTCACACTGTCAGACCATCTTAAACCAGCAAACCAATGTGGTTTACCAGAGACAGGAAACCTTTTTATGAACCACTACACAACTTATGGTTACTTTTATTGATAATCTTTCAGCTATTTAAATTCAGTTTTCATACTGATTCATTTGTTGAAGTTCCCAACGCAGTTTCGGGATGAGACTAATCGTCCAGCCCTGCCAATTATTGCTACAACCATATATAAGCTGCGTTCTGGCATCCCTCCACCTCCCCTTTTCCTCCACACTGTACCATCATAAGGGGGGGCAAGTTCGTTTACCATTATCTGGCAGGGCTGAATAGGCAGGCGAACTCGTGAAATTAATACTAACACTGATCTAACCAGTTATTTCCAGGAAGATAGGTACAATACAACTAAATGAAAATGAGTGATGTTTGATTGGTGTCCACATGGAGTAATTTGTTTTCCAAGCCATAAAAATGTAATAAATGACAGAAATAAATGTAGAAAGCAGACATTGCACAAGACAATAAAGAGGAAGGGGGATCATCAGACCTTTTGGAAGGCACACAAAAAAGTATTTCTGGTGCTCTACCCTCTCCCATCATTCTCTGTCTGTCTCTCTCTATTCAGAGCCTCAAAGGAGTCCATCTGCTTTCCATTCAGGCACATAATGCGTTTCAGGAGACTACATTACCCTTCAACACACACACACACACACACACACACACACACAGAGTGCTCATTCACCCCTTTACCCAGAACTTCACACTAACTTGTTAATGCAACTGCAAAGTCTCCACGTCCCAGCACGATCCAAATAATAGACGGCGAATTTCACTTTGCCATTCAAAGTAGATAGCCCTTCTGTGATGACATCATGGTTTGGACAAGGACAGATTTGGTTACAATTTAGAAAATAGCTCTTATGTATAGTAATTACTAAGTAAACAGAGCACAAAGTGCAGACAGGTTCATAAAAAATCAACATTTTCTTGTTTATGGCCTAAATTTAAGGTTAAAGAACAGGGATTTAACAGTTATTGTGCCTTTACAATGAGAGTCAAACATTTCTGATCACATCACCTAATTGCTTACATTTCCTGAAATGCCTACTTCACATGTGCACATTGTGCAGCTTGCGAGGTAGTGGGCGGGGCGTGTTCTGGGCGTGTGCATGATGACCCAATCATCTTGCGAATCCTAACGCATGGGGTGAGTCGCCCCGCCCCCTTCACTCACGCTTCTTTGCGTGCTCATGTCCCGCAGAGTCAGAGACGCGACAGAAGCAGATAAGAAGCGTTGTTTTTTTGTTTTTTTTTATCAACTCTCTTTTTGTAAGTACCCGTGGGATCAAAAGTATTTTAATTAGCGTTTCTCTTAAGTTGGACACGTATTTGGATATATCCCGTGTGATAAAACGCGGTATTTGTCAGTTGTCTCAACGGAAATCGAGGAGTTTATTCTCTCGGATCAGCCCGTTTCATGCGACTAGACAGTCTCCATCTGTCCCATCTGCACGACAGGACGGTGAACATCACTGGACATTTACGGATAGAAACTGGACGACACGCCGTAATTTGAATGCCTTTGCGGGGTCTTTGCTGGCTTGCGTGCTGCAGACAAGGCTTCAGTTTGCTGGCTCGGGATCATGGGGAGAAAGAGGAGGAAGAGTCTTTCGAGTTACGGAATCAGGACGAGCACACACACACAGGACGGGTATGTAGTCAAAACTAAAGCTGTCACAAAACCTAGTAAGCTGACTACCTAGACAGCACAGTATGGTATCCAATATGGTTCATTGCTGTAGTTTAAACTAACGTTAACTAATATCTAGTCTGATGCCCCCTTTACGTAAAAATATTTGTGTATGGATCCCAAACGTAACACGTAACTTTCATTTGTTTTGAAGTAAAATCAAGTAACATATTGCCATTGAATTTTATGGGTATGTGTGGTTCAGATCTCAGCTATTCACTTCCAACTAGCATCTGTTGCTAGTTGTTGCAGATACCTATTACTAGTAGCTTTACATTTGGTACTAGTACTTTTTGTTGGGTGTTTACTAGTAACTAGTCCTGCTTAATAATTATTTACTAGATACTTGTACCTATTTATCTAGACATTAGTAACTATCCTAAGTGTCACTAGTTACATATTTTGTCTCACTCAATTGTTGTTTTGCTTATCATATATGATTTAATATTAGTGTCTATTCAGTACTACTAAAACTAATTACTAGTAGTAAATAATGAGTGTTCATGTAAAGAATAAGTGCTAGTGATTTACTGAATAGCTATTAGTCACTATTGGTACTAGTATCTAATGAAATTGCAAAGGATAGGCCTACTAGTAGTCACTATTGGTTTACATACTAGTAACTAAAAACGTGTATACTGTAAGGCTCAAAAGTGAATGGATTTTTAACATTCATAAATTAAGATATAGACATATACAAACATATTTTTGTAGCACTGACATGTACAAATGTATTGATTTCTCAGTTTCAAGTCGTGGAAATGGAGTGTGATAAGAGCACCAAGGTTAATCTAGTGAAACTAGTTTTTCTGGTCATATTTTGAGAATCAAAGAGAAGCGTTTGCATGCTATGATACCAATACTCCCAAGTTATCATTTGTGAGACATTCATACATATGTTCACTATGTATGTGGTTTTGAGGGCCTTTTAATCCTAGCAACCCTATTAGAGGAAAACCATGAATGTCACAAAATATGCTTTGATCATTTGTTTGTAAGGCAACCGTACATCCGAAGTATTCCACTGTTGTCACACACAACTTATTGTTGAGGTGTTTCATGATTAGCCCATGTGTGTTAAAATGGAAGGTACAAGGTCCTGTGAAATGTAATGAACAGTAAAGTACATTCAGCTGAGCCAGCACTCCATCTATCAGCACTCCAGTTTCCATCTATTTTACGCCTCTGTGCAACTGAACAAATCCGCATGATCAAATATTTAATAATGGCTCCTCTGTCAGTAAAAATTCTGGTATTGATCCTCTCTTGTACACTAAATTAGTTTTTCAACAGCCAGCGAGCCTTTCTCACACTCACACAAAGGCAGATTTAAGCAGTTCTGAATTAAAGCAGAAATATTTCCGTCTCACACTCAGAAGACCCTGTGTACTGTACTTCTTGGGATGGCTAATCGCCTACAACTGAAAGTATTCCACACTCCATTAGGACCCAACACCCACATGTAATGCTGGCTTACCTCAAGTGTACTGTCTACAGTTCATATCAGTTCTCTGATAGGTGGGTATAAAGACATATTGACATATCTGGACATATGCGTACACACGCTTTATGAGACACCCACTGGTTTTCTAATCTGTCACATATTGTGAAACCGGGTTACACACAAATGCACTGGGCCAATCAATAAGAAACAGCCTAAGGGACCTTTTGCGCCAATCTCTCATGGACTGACCTCTTATCTCTCCCTACTCCCTTTATCCCCACTCCATCCATCCTCTATTGACTAATCTCCCTGAAATCAATAATCCCCATATTTCCTTGCTGAAGTCTTATGCCATTAACCCATTTATGGCTCTGTGAAGGATTTCTGTGTGCGTGTGTGTGTCAGGGCAATGGGGGTAGAATATAGGAGGTTAATAGGTTAATGCATCCCCCTCCTCCCCAGGGTCATCAGATACCTTTTTTTTTAAGAAGGCACCAATGGGAGTCCTTTGGAGCCAACAGGCAAGAAAATACATGACCAGGAAGAAAAAAAGATGGGATAGTCTAATAGTACAGACAAATTTAGACATGTGAATGGGTGATTTCTGACACAGAGTTTCAAACAAACTCAGTTTGAATTTGATTGCAGTATTAAATTTGATGAACTTGATACACTGAACACTGCCAGTCTTCGGTATGTGATGTAACCATTAGATAATGTTACATAGTCAACGGAGTACCTGCCACATCTTTGGGTATCAGATATACAGTAATGAAGCAGCTTTAAAGACTTGATAATCAGCTCTAACCACTTGAATGACTATTGTAATACGAGTGACCATTTGCTGAGTCATTGTTTTAGGGCACACAGAGCCTAAACTTTTATTATGATTTGTTAGCTTTTTCTTGCTGTTGCACGACCACAATTGACTCGTTCTGTTTTCACTGTTGCCATGGTGCCATTATTGATTATTGATAAAAGATATTTATATCTAGAGTGCATATCTCCTCTTCATGCCAGGCGAGATCAATAGACTGAGCAACAACCTTCAGTTGTCCTTCCTAGGAGAAACTAAGTGGTTGCTGCTCAAGTCTTGGTGGATAGCATCTATTTTTCTGTTGTTTATAATTAGCACCATGGGCGACATTGGGGGTGCAAATTGTTAGTAATGAAATCCCGATGTCGGCCCCTCACCATGTTTTTGCAGCGTTGAGCAATGTAGCCAATCACAGACATATCTGTTGATTTCTTGAACGCAATGGCCAATCAGAAACGTTTTGTCAGAATTCACTCATCGCTGAAAGCGCCGCAGTTTTGCACGCTCGTAAATCATCTCATCACTAAGTGCAGACACAATGTAAATAAGAGATTCATTGTGCAGTTTAGAGAGCTTAATTCATAGCTTTCAGTCACGTGACCGGCTCAAAGACCTGGAGGGCAAAACATCCATAGAACTGAAGGACAAACCTGTACATTTTCCATCTGTTTCACAGCCGCAAATATTTAGATCACCTCTCAAAATAATAAAACAAAGGTATGTGAACAAAATGCAAGTTTTGGCCATTTGCAATCTATATTAAGCACCCGCGGCAATATTTCAATCATTAAACAGTGCGACAAAACATTGTAAAAACACTTAAAGTGCCTTAATATATTTAAAACAGTAATATTCTCTATATTTATGATGCATAGTTTACATAGACAAGCAGATGAGGCCGGAATGTGAATGCAATCCGCTTAATGGTTCAGTGTTTTCCTTCTAATGGTTTTCGTTTAACGTGAAACTTTGTACATTGCATTTATATTCTGGCTTCATCTGCTTGCCTGTACAAAATATACATAATCAATAAGATGTTTACTGAATTTCGCCTTTTAATATCTGCGTTTTACTACATTACTACTTAATGCAAACTGCATAAAAATAACTGGCGGTCAGTGGAGCAAAGCTTTGTTTTGCCCTCCAGGTGGGCATTCCTATAAGGGTGTGACGCCACGTGAAAATCAGTTGTAATCAGTTGATTATAACGGAACTTTGTGAGATTGCGATGAACGAAGATGAGCACGCTTTGTGCACTTTCTAGGGTATCATCAATTCAGAATTTGTATGAAACTTTTGTTTTTCAAACACATACACCCTGCAAAGTTTCGGGAATGACATTCGCATATTGTGTAAACTTTGAGACCGGGACATATCAACCAGTAATTTAATTTAATTTCCAGTAACGGATGGTACAAAGTTTAGCAATGAATGGTATGTGATTTATGACAGAATATAGTCCCATCAACTGATCGTTTATTTTTTCCTCGCCGTGTCTCGCCATTTTGTAACAACGATTCAAAACGGACACATTTCAAGTGACACAGGAGAAAGACACGGAAAACTTAAGTAAATATCAGAAAAGCAGCATGCACATTTCTGGTTAAAATGAAAGGCCATGACAAACGGGAAGCATCGCCATTCAAGACAGCCGCAAGAGTCAGCTCCACAGTTTACTAAACGGTGGCAACCTCTTTAAGTTATTCTTGACTGTGTTGTATTGACTGCTTTGATGCGTTGCAATACTGTAGGGCATGGTTTTGATTCTTACATCCGGAATCCGCTTTTATTTATTTATTTATTCTTTTTTTTTTTTTTCTTGCCCCCCCCTGACTCAAGAGTCAAATGTCGCCCATGATTAGCACTCTGCCTTTTGGTGGTTTGAACTAACAAAGCTTATTCTTTACATGTTGGAAAATTAAGCTTAAACTGGTAACTGTGTTTTGCAATGTGCTAGCTGGTTTCTCATTAAATTTGTTCAACGTAGACATTCGCTGGTTGACCAGCCTCCATGTGCCACCAAAAACCAGCTTGACTATTTTAAACTGGTGTGAGTCCAAAATTGGCTAACATTCCTTTGATCATTTTGGATTTGCTAATGATTGGCTTAAGGTACAGTCACATTTATTTAAATTAAATTCAAATTTATTTGTATAGCACTTTTCACAATACACATTGTTTCAAAGCAGCTTTACAGAAAATGCATGTGTCTACATTACATTTACCATTGTTCAGCGAATTTCCATGTGCAAAAGTCCAGGAATTTCATTAAGAATTTGGGAATGGGAATTTTGTGTAAGGGCAAAAGTTTTTCCCATTCAGATTTTGCATCTGGTTCAAGTTGCAAATTCACCACAAAGAAAGCTACTTGGATTAAATGTGACTTCTGTGTGAGCAGATCTTACCCCGCTAATGACAATGGACGTTATTGCCCACAAAATTTCGCAGAAATGTGACCACATCTACCATTTTCTAAAACATAGCTAAGAGTTTTAACTGGATTTTCAAGCAGAGAATTCTGCTGGCTAAATAAGTTTGGCTTAGATTCATTTCCCATTTTGCTCTGTTTTGATTAAATATTAGCAGCCTTTTCCCCTAGTCAGACTTAAAACCAGAGACTTGTGGAAGTTGGGCTTTCACTGTCAACTATTTTTGCCGAAGAGGAAATGCATGCTTGGAAGACACGGAGGGTACAGAGAGGCCTAGTTTGGCTGAAGTCTAGGAAAGCCCGCTCCGGAAACATCCATTGACGTGTATACACAAAGACCTCCTCCATTGCACCCAACCCTATAGGCCACACACTCAAGCAGGTGGTCAGACCCCACAGACGTGTGTGTTTGGATACTTCCTCTCTGCAGCGACTGTTAACGGTCCTTTTTCGTGGCGCAGGAGACCGCAGCTGAGTGTATCATCTCAACAGATCCACTTTCAACTCAAATGTACATCTGTACTATATCTGTGCTTAAAAAAAACCTGCATTTCATCCTACAGTATGTAAAGCAGATAGTTTGGCTCATAACATTGTACTTTAATGCTAAATGAAAGATAGTTTACTCAAAAATGAAAATTCAGTCATCGTTTACTCATTCTCATGTTGTTCCAAACCTGAATGACTTACTTTCTTCTTTGCAGCACAAAAGAAGATATGCTTTAACTTTTGTCCATACAATGAAATTCAGTAGGATCCAAAAAAAATTATTCAAAATATATTTTTTGGGGTTTCACAGAAGAAAGAAAGTCATACAGGTTGGAACAACATGAGGGTGACGAACTTTCCCTTTAAGGCTATCATAATAGGAAGCGTGCAGTGCTGGTTTAGGGATCTGCTCCCCCTTGTGTGAGACTCTGACGTCAGCAGCAGTCCCCAATCAAGCTGGCCAAACAGACAGTGGGCGAACTGAAAGAGCACTTCTGTTTGTCCTGCACGCTCTTGCTCTTCCCCCTCTCTCCTATTTTAGAGTGATGAACATCCCTTGCTTCACTCTTCCGTGTTCCTTTGGAGACACAAAGCGATCTTTCTTTTTGTTTTTGACATTCACGCAGTACCTTGAAGATGTTATGACACCAGGACACCCGCCTACTGCAGCTGTTGGGGTGAGGAGCAGGGCATCCTGGGAAAGAAACACAAACTGGCAGAAGTTTCTGGCACAGACTCAGTGCTGTTAAGGTATAACGGTAGAACCACAGAGCTTTGAGATGGTATTTCCCCCACACCCTCTATGTTGAGCCAAAATCTTGCATTATGCAGGTTTAAATTGAGGTTTAATGTTCTGTTGTTGTTTTTGTTGGAGCGATATGGGCAAAATAAACGGATTTTCCATAACGCTACATTTGTTTTTTTCCCCTTATGTTTTCACTTTCTAGTCTTAGTTTCCCAGCAACACACAGTAACTTAGGCAAATGAGATTGAATGATACCTTGAAATTCAATATAAAAAGTTGAAGTGGTAGTCTTTCAGACCACTTGGAAAATTGGAAAAAAGAAAATTAAGTTTTTGTTTGGCTAATCCTGTCTGTCCCTAAAAGTCCCCTCAGGATAGAAGCATTAAAAAAAAGCACACAGACGAACATCTGCTCCATAGGCTTGTGGTTGGCAGAGCAGCGGCATTTCCACCCGCATACTCAACCCCTTCTCTTGGGACACAGGAACGGAAGTGAGCCACGGAACGAACCCATCACAGCATCTCCTGTCCTGATGATTCATCCTGCTCCTCGTCCCGGAATGCTCTTGCCAGAGGTCCTGCTCACACGCCATACCTTTCCCAGCCTTCCTAACCGACTCAAACCCCAAAAGAGAGAGGTTTAATGACACCTCTCAGTCTCTCCTGCTGAGCCTGTCCAACATTTATGGTGCCTCTCCACCCTGGTTAAACATTAAGCCAGTCTCATTATACACACCCCTTTCGCTCTGTAACACACTTATCTTCTTTCTCGCCTCCATCCTGCTCTTTTAACTCCACTCTTTCTCTGGCAGGGACCTCAGCCAGTCCATCCCCCTATGCCAAGTGGACTTACAACTTTCCCTATTCCCTATGCCATCATTGTGACTGTGCGTGTGTATGTACTAAACATAGCAGCTCTAGTTCTAGCTGTGAAGCGTCTTGCCGCTGACCTGGATAGCATTTCATAGATTTAGCGCCAAACTTGTCACATGCACTTCAGAATAGACTAATATTTCAATATTTATCTAGCAGCAGTCATTCTTACATTCAAGAGTTTAGAACTTTAAAACCTCTGTACTATTGTTCAAAAGCCTGGGTATAAGATTTTGTAAAAGTTTTTGAAATAAATCACTTGTGCTCAACAAGGCTGCATTTATTTGATCAAAAATAAAGTAATAACAGTAACATTGTGAAATATTACAATTTAACGAAAGTTTTTTTAGATTATATATATTTAAAAAATTTAATTTAGTCTTGTGTTGTCAAAGCTGAATTTTCAGCATCATTACTCCAGTCTTCAGTGTCACATGATCCTTCAGAAATCACTCTAATATGCTGATTTGCTGCTCAAGAAATATTTAATATTATCAATGTTGATAACATTGCTCCATCAGGATTCATTGATGAATATAAAGTTAAAAAGAACGACGTTTATTTGAAATAGGGATTGTAACATTATAAATGTCTTTACGGTCTCTTTTGATCAATTTCATGCATTATTGGTGAGTAAAAGTAATATTTTTGTTCCAAAAAAAATCTTACTGTCCTCAAACTTTTGAATGGTAATGAATGTATATACTTTGTATTAGTTTAACCATTTCAACATTGATCAGTACCTGGAAACTATAGTTTTTTTTATGCGTATTATGATGACTGTTTTAAAGAAAAAGAAAACATATGACATAAAATAAGAAATAATTACTAATGTAAACAAAATAAAAAATAATATTTTCTTCTCACTCAAAGGTTTGTTTCTTTGAAAGTGTTTGTGTAAGAAAAGAACTGTTGTCCTGACTCTTTAGCCTCATGACCCTCTCGGGAGCCCCCAGCCCAGCACGGAACGTTCCTCCGAAGTTGTGCCAGAGCACTGAAAAATAATGCCACAGAGCGGCACAGACTTAGGCGCACACACATAGAGGTGCGTGTCTGTGAAAGAGGTCAAGGTGAGGGGGGGCTAGAGTTACAGCTGATGTGGGGGAGTCAGACTGAGTCAGTTTACAGCCGGGATCGATTCTGATAAACCTCACAGAGTCACTGGACCAAAGGGCAGAATCCGAGCCAATGCATACCAGCCATTAACGGGAACCCGCAGGCGAGCCGAGCGTGGCACCGCAGCCCAGGCCTGCCAGTGAGTGGGCGGTTGATGGGTCAGATGGTCATCTCAGTGGGAAGAAATACATGGTTGTGTAAATGAGCCTCCTTGTTATTTTCCTGGAAATCAACTTTAACTAGAATCCACTCATAAACAGTATTTATTGCAAATTGCAGCGTGCTCGCTGCCTATATGGCCGAACACTGCTTTTATTGACTACAGGACCATTCACAAGAAAATTGCTGGCAAAACAGTAGGAGCCAACTAATCCTTCAGGACACTTTTGTATATGTTTGTTTTAGCCATCACCGCCCAGAAGGTATTGAGGCATCGCTCTATGTGTGTTTTAGTTTAAGAGGGAACACAGTTCAGAGCAGGAAATGTTTCCCTCTGATGTTTGTTTCTCTTCGTCCCTTCCTCTTTAATGCCATTTAAGGCATAGGTCACCCAAAAATCTTTTTTTTTTTTTAAGTCTATAAAGTGAATGGAGAATGAAAAGTCCAGGTTTTATATAAGGATGACTGAATTTTCATTTTAGGGTGAACTATCCCTTTAATATTCAGGCTCAAGCACATGCATGTCAGGTAGCACAGAGAGGAAACTAAAGCTGACATCAGATCTGTTCACAGGGAAGGACAGTGTGCATTTACTGTCCACTGGGTGTGAAGGGTCTGAGGGCTGGCTGCGGGACGGAGTTGGTCCAGAGGGGCTGGGTTGGGTAGAACTGGGTTGGTATTGTGTGTAGACAGATTGAGCACAAAAGCTCTCTATGTCTTTTTTAGTTCTAAGAACAGCCCTAATTTGGAATGTTATGATCTGCAAGCAGCAGTCAAGTGCCCGTGACTGCTGAGTGTTTGTGTGTTTGAATTCACTGCCAAGTACTACAGAAGAGTTGCTGTTACTAAGTGCACTTGTTCATAAAGGTAAGTGTGTGTGTGTTTTTGACCTAGTGACTAAATTACTGAAAAATGTAAATCAAATTGCAAAACTCAAATGCAAAAATGGTTTATAAAGAAACAAAACAATGTTCAAGTCGCAATAAAATGGAAACGGTATTGGCAGATATTTTGATCTTTATTGTGACATGCATCTGAATGAAAGATAATCAAAAAGAAAAAAAATGTATTCTGTCCATTGTTGCTGATTAGATGGTGGCCGGTCTAAATGAGAGTTTGCAGTTGACTTTAGGAAAGTAGGAGGGTTTAAACAGACTAAATGACTGTTGAAGTCCAACATACTGTACCAAACCAAAGAAAAGTTTGTTGTTGCACCAGAAGATCCAAAAAATAAAAATAAATTAATAAAATAAAAAACAAGTGAATAATAAATAAATGAAAAAAAAAACTGCTATGTGGTTATTTTTAGCATGATTCTGTGCAGTTTCTAGGGTGTTCTGGGTTATTAGTGCATTGCTATGTGGTTGCTAGGATGCTGTGAGTTTCTAGGTTGCCCTGCTGTGTGGTTGCTAGGGTGTTATGAGTGTGTTTTTAGCACATTGCTGTCCAGTACTAGAATGTTTTGGGTAGTTTTTAGCATGTTGCTATGCAGTGCTAGTGTTTTTTTTTTTTACTGCATTGATACAAGGTGAAAATTGTAAGTCCACTTATATGAAATTTTAAGTCCTATTATATGAAATAGCACCCCTCTTCCTGATAAGCTGTATGGCAAGTCTAGTTTAATACCTCAGGGTTTGTTCAAATACTTAACCTAGAACATTACTCTGTATCATGTAGCAAATAGGAAGTGTGGTCTGTTTTGTATTGTTCCGCTTTATATCTGCAGAGCCTGTGGGGTTTTCTTTAACCAAGGGAGTCTTTTAGAATCCAGTAAATGACCTTATGACTCACAGCATATAGACTAGATATTTATACAGTTGTTTGACAATTACCATACAAATTACATGACTTAACTCATGATTAGTTCACAATCATGAACGATGAAACACCATACAGTCGGCTAACTGCCATTATGACCAATTGCTACTTTTTCTTTTGGTTAGCCACATTGAGCCACATCAAAGGGTTTCCAGGTTATTCAGGTTGACCTTTCCTGGACCCCTGCTGCAGTCCAGAGCTCTTTTCTCATTCTGTCTTCCCCTCTTTAATATGAGCTCTGAGATGGGGAAGGGGAAGCCAGACCTGAGGAATGTACTAAAGAATCCAGACATCCCTCGAACCATAGCTCGCCACACTGTCAATCATCAGGCGTCAACGACCAAAACATCTCAGACAGCTAGTTTTTGAGGCCACTGCTAGCACATTGTGGATGGTTTGTGCAACCAGTTAGGACAACAGTGGAGTTGAATGTGCAGTTACTTTAAAGGTACAGTTACTTTAAAGGTTTTCACCCAATACCATATGGTATTAGATTTTTTCGCATAATGCCAAACCATAATTATTTATAATGATTCATAATCAAAGACCAGCTGTTTCATGACCTGCCTTTTTTTCCATCTGGAATGTCAACAAAATTTATCTTTTTGTTAATTTAATGTTTAAGGGAAACCCATACATATGACCCAAAAATAATGCAAAAATATGAACTAATGTATATAGAAAATGTAACACAAAACACTCAGATGTACATTACTGATGGAACAAATGAGAAGAGACTAACTTAATATAAAATATGTGATGTGTCGCACAAGGACTTCTGGTAATGTCCTTTTACTCTTTCTCACAGTAAATTATACAGTAATTCATAGTTTTTACTTGGAAAAACCATATATTTGACAGAATTTTACAATAATGTCACGTATAGTGTGATGCTAAACCATTTACAATTTTTCACCATATTTGGTAATGTAACTTACAGTTAACCAATTAACAAGCGTTTTCTGTATAAACTTTTTTTCTTTTTTACAGTTGGTATCAGCTGAAATTTTGCTACCATGGCAATACAAAACTGAAGAACCAAATGGAACCATATGATGTTTATTGATCATATCGAAACAAAAGAAGTGAAAGAGACTGATTGTTCTCTATGTACTGCACATCCTTCGAGAATATCTAGCAGAGTTTACTGGAAAGGAAGTGAAAGATCAATACCTGCCAGATGCCCATGTGTTCTGTTTTTTCTCTTTTACAGGGGCAACTAGAGGTCACTCTGTCTCAGCCCACTCGCACAGCCAACGGCACACCCTGGTGAGTTCAGGCATTAATGATGTTTAATAGGATGTGTGTGTGTGTGTCTGTCCTACATCTCCCTCACAACCTGGACAGATGGATTTGTCAGTGCGTACTGTACAAATCCTTACAAAAAAGTACTGTGGTGGGACAGCGATTGTATCAGATGGTAATACATCTTATTTTGATATAAACCAGCATACAGAATGAGCTCTTATGCTCACCAAGGCTACGTTTATTTGATCAAAAATGCAGTTAATCATTAATATTGTGAAATATTATTACACACATTATATAAAATATTAGTTTTATAGTAAGTGTTTTCTATTTTAATATACAAACCCGATTCCAAAAAAGTTGGGACACTGTACAAATTGTGAATAAAAACAGAATGCAATGATGTGGAAGTTTCAAATTTCAATATTTTATTCAGAATACAACATAGATGACATATCAGATGTTTAAACTGAGAAAAATGTATCATTTTAAGGGGAAAATAAGTTGATTTTAAATTTCATGGCATCAACCCATCTCAAAAAAGTTGGGACAAGGCCATGTTTACCACTGTGTGGCATCCCCTCTTCTTATTATAACAGTCTGCAAACGTCTGGGGACTGAGGAGACAAGTTGCTGAAGTTTAGGAATAGGAATGTTGTCCCATTCTTGTCTAATACAGGCTTCTAGTTGCTCAACTGTCTTAGGTCTTCTTTGTCGCATCTTCCTCTTTATGATGCTGACCTAATAAGTAGCAAATTTGTCCTCCAGCTGTTCCTTATATGTACATTTAACTTTTCCGGCCTCTTATTGCTACTTGTCCCAACTTTTTTTGGAATGTGTAGCTCTCATGAAATCCAAAATGAGCCAATATTTGGCATGACATTTCAAAATCTCACTTTCAACATTTGATATGTTATCTATATTCTATTGTGAATAAAATATAAGTTTATGAGGTTTGTAAATTATTCCATTCCTTTTTTACTCACAATTTGTACAGTGTCCCAACTTTTTTGGAATTGGGTTTGTATTTTAAAAATATAATCCACTCTAAATTTTTTTAATGCTTTTATTCCAGTCTTCAGTGTCACATGATTCTTCAGAAATCATTCTAATATGCTGATTAGTGCTCAAGAAACATTCCTTATTATTATTATTAATATCGAAAACAGTTGTGTTGCTTAATATTCTTGTGGAAACTGTGATACATACTTTTTCAGGATGCTTTGATGAATAGAAAGTTTAAAAGAACAGCATTTTTTGTAATTTATACACTTACACCATGTCTACACCGGACGTGAACGGCAAGTAGGCTTGCTGCAATAGACGGTGTCTTCGGTTATACCGGTGTTAAGCCGCAAAACCAGTTACGTCATTTGCATACCGCGGCACCACCCCCCACCGTCGTTTAGATTTTTTAGTAGAAACAAAAATATTTTAGTCTAGTTCAGTTAGAGGACAGACACTTTTTAAAAACTAAATGCTCAATGTAGCATGCCGAACCGTGCGCGAACGACAGATTTTATTTATCACGTGAGGAGAGTGAGTCTAGCTGTCTGACAAGAGTGAGGTGAGAAAGACAAGACGATGGCAGAAGATTGTTTAGAAAGGAAATGCAAAGGCGCCTGTTTGGCAATAGATTTAGATATTGAAAAGCCTATTGACTGGAAGTTTTTTTTAAACATTCATTTCTTATTTATTTGATTCCACAGTGTTTTCTGATTTTCAGTTTTATATACCTATTTAAATTTTGTGTAGCCTAAGTAATTTGTTATTTTATTAGGCATATATGGTGTATTTTTATTCGTTTTGTTAATAAAAGTTATGAGTTTGACGTTGTTGCTTGAATTGAATCAATTCGAAAGTGAAAGTAAAATGTGCACGTCACTTTTACAAGCCATTTGAAAGCTAAGAAAAGAGGGTGACTCAAATGAACTAACACCCCCCTCCCACCCCAATGGTGATACCGGTTTTACCGATGTTGTCACACGTCAATTAACCGGTGGGAAAATGTCCTCACCGTCACAACCCTAACGGCAAGGTGCGGCGTGACATTACTATAGAACCCATTATAATCAGTGATGCGGTCTACACTGGATGCAGTGCGGCGCGACACGACATGGCAAGACAAATCCCCATCAGTAAACTGATGCCTCGTTCTATTTATGACGTACTGACTCAAATTTCAAATGATTTGCAACGGTTGCATTGTTGCGTTCAGTGTAGACATCCTCAAGCTGTTGTGGCACGACGCGACAAGACAGCTGTCGCATCCGGTGTAGACATGGTGTTAGTGTATCATGTTATACAGCCACTGGCAAGATGTGGGCTAGCCTGACTATGTCATAGCTTTGGGTGTGTCGCAGCACATAGAATCAAGCACACAGAAAATGTGTACCATTATCATCAAACACTCAGTGTAAATGAGCATATTATGATTTAAAAATAATTTTATTGTATTATCAAGATTGTGAAGCCTTGAATCTAGAGGAAGTGTGTGTGTTTTAGCAGGTTGAGATTTGCACAAATTCTTCAGCCAGATGGTGACTCAGTCTTTTTTATCGCATGTAGAGGTCACTCAGTCTCATCACGGATTAGACACACACGTGCTGTCATCCTGAGTGCTTTCAGATTCGCTCAGCTGGCTGGACGTGGAATGTCTTGGCAGTATTCTTGAGTAAACCATATTATTTTTAGCAGAGGTCAGAAAGACTCACTCCATCATACTGTCCTCAATCACCATATCCGAAAGAAAGCATTGTCTTTGTATCTGTCACTCTTGGTTTATGTCCTCTTTCTGCCTTTTTTTAAAATTTCAAACAAAAGACCATTGTTAGTTTTTGGCTGTAGGTTTCAGGTCTTTCTCCTGTTGCCAGCTGTTCTGCACTGTCAGTCCATTAATGGGTCGTCCTGACAGGTCACAGCTTGGTGCTAATGTGTTTCCCAACATTTTAACAGCTGAGCTCTTTGGACTTTCATGGTTAAAATCTGTTGTTGTATTTTACCTAATTTTCTAAGAATAATTGTAAAATAATTTTTATTTTCACGAGTAATTTTGTACTTTTTTGGATGCTTTGTCTGGTGAAATGTAACCGCACCTTCTCCTTGTAATACCTATGTTATACCTTTGTCATTATACAAATTTATGTCCTCATTTGTCACAAAAACACGCACACACACACACTTACTTAGCTGTCTAAATCATAACTTCTATTGTTTTTATTAAAGCTAATTATAATCACTAGAAACTAACCCAAATATATAATTACTTGAAACCCTGAATGAAAACTTTTTAGAATAAAATAAAGAAAAATATATTTAAAAAAATCAAAATGAGGGCATCCCAGAATATACCCAGAGGGCATTTTTTTTTGTCACATTTACTTTCTTGTAGGGACAATTTTGCCTCCCAACATGGTTAAGTACACACACATATAAACACATGTGCTCAAGTGTGTGCAAGCCTTCCAGCAAGGACATTGCTTACTTGGTTAATAAATAAGCAGCACTGCATTTTAATTGGATTAAAATTAATCATCTATTGAGTTCAACATACCACATAAGTGTACTATATAGAATAGTGTGTTACAGAGATTAAGTGTACTATAGAGAGAAGTACACTCAAAGTGTAACAAATAATGAAGAACACCTACTTCTTTTTTTGTGTGTCATGTCTTGTGACATTGGGGAGTTGGCAACTAGCCTTTTCCTCACAGAGCTGCCTAAAAACAGATATTGTATTCTTGTGACAAACCAATGATTTATTTAAATCTGGAAAGTGTGTGAGAGTGTATAATGGATAACTGGGTTATATTAGCTCTTATCATGATTGTGTTAACCATTGATTAATCAGGCTATTGATGTCTGTTACTGTAAGTCACATGGAATTGGCTGTAAAATTTACACACACACGCAAAGAAGTCCCCTCGATTCAGTGGACATTTATTTTTACCTTTCCTCCATCCCTCCATTTCTTTTATCAGTTTCCTGTCAGTGTGGGCCACACAGATGGTTTGGGTTAGTAAGCTTATGCCACAGAGAGCGTCAGAGAGGAAGGGTTACACACAGTGCTACTTTGCCTTCATATGAACCATTCTGCCTGGCAGTATTACCAACCAGAGTTTGCCGTTCCATGACGCTATTCCACTGAAACCATTCAAAACATTTGAATTCACATCTCCAACCACAAGATGTTTTCATACGCCCCCCTCACGCGTTTATCCTTAAACCTGCAAATCAGTTTTCACTGTCTTCTTTGGCTTTTAATATTATTCTTTTTTATTGGTAATTTTATATTATTATTCACATATGCACAACTACACCACAACTAACTGAAATAAAATTATGTAGCAATTTTAAGTTATATTTTTTGCCTTTTATTATGATTAGACAGTCGAAGAAAAGACAGGAAGTCATGGGAGAGGGAAACGGGTTCAGAAAAAAAACCTCAGATTGCTCAAAGCACTGTTGTGCTGACCAAAAAGCTATGTTTCTGACAAAATTATGTGAATTGATTTTCATGTATTTTTAATATTTATGCGCTTTGATCAAAAATGCATTAAAAACAGTAATATTGTGAAATATTAATACAGTTTAATGCATTTTATTCCTGTGATGGCAAATGTATGCTGATTTGCTGCTCAAGAAACATTTCGTAATATTATCAATGTTGAAATCAGTTGTGTTGCTTAATACCTTTGTTTTTTTTTCAGGATTCTTTGATTACTATAAAGTTTAAAAAACAGCATTAATTAGAAATATAAATCTTTTCTAACATTATAAATGTCTTTAATGTAATTTTACTGTCACTGATCAATTTAATGCGTACTTGTTGAATATTTAATCGACTTAAAAACTTAAATTTATTTTTAAATGTATCTTATGACCCTAACTATTCAAATAACTTTTGGTTGTTTTAATTGTGCTTATAAAAGTACTTCAATTACTCAACTGGTTTTCAGGTCATTTGAGTTTGAGACGGTTAATGTCCAGGCACAGTTTTGTACTTGTGACTTAAGGAGAGAGAAGTTTTTTTTTTTTGCATAGGTTTGTCAGGTTGAATTTGCTTTCACTTCTGTAAACAAGCACGATTTGCTTATTTTCCTTTCTTCCTCCTCATCAAATCAGTGCTAACTCAGGGTGTTTCATTTTACATCTCTCACCAAACAACAGCTACATTCACAACCGCACTTTCCACTTTCCCTTCCAAATCCATCCTTCCTGTTCTTTCTTCCTCTCTTTCAATTTCTTTAGTTTATCTTTGAATGAGTCGAATTCATGTCTATGTCTCAATCCCTTGTTCACGTGTCATGACACTTGACTGACAGTTTGGTTTAATATTTTGTCTAGGCTTCTTATTCTTATATTACAGTTTATTTGTATTTCCATCTTGGTGTTCCTTTCTCAAGGCTCTAATGTCTAGATTAGGAGAAAGTCGCACTCATTTTCCTCTCCTCCTTTTATTATTCCTGTCTTTTAATCCTGTGTGACAAATTGCTTCCTGCTCTGCTCTCCCTCTTACAGGAAGTCGACTTGTAGGCCCCTCTTGGGGGCCACTGCTGTGGATTCTGGGAAAAGAGTGGGCAGCAGTGGGTAGGGTTGGGATGGGTTTGATTGGACAGCTGTGGAAACCTTGTTGACACACACACACACACACATCTCACGACCCTCACCTCTTTACAGATCCACTACACCAGTCCAAACCTGGGTTCCAGCTGTGAATGTTGAAAAATAACTCTACTTTACAGTTTACAGACACTTCAAACACGCCTCGACATCTAACACATGCTCACTCACACGATCACACAACACAAATCTGTCTATAAATTTCAAAGAGTGGCTCATTCACTCAGAAGGGCACCACTGTTTAGACCACCAAAGGCCAACTACTGTAACCCTCACTTCCTGCTTTTTTATTTGTTTTTTTAGTCACTAACTATATTTTCCCTGAGGGAAAGGGTTGATAACAAGGTTTTGCATTCATGCCTGTACTTATAAAAATAAAGGTTCTTCAGCCCCATTAGAAACCATTCTGTTATCAAGAGCCATTCTTCACAGTGTAGGCCTCTTAAGTTGGATATGGTATTTTTCTTATCTTAAGTTATCAATCGTTTTTTCTTTCCATCTATCGTTCTATCTATTAATCTATCTATCTCTTAACTAAGGTTCTGTATGTCTGTCTATCTATCTATCTATCTATCGCTTAACTAAGGTTCTGTGTGTCTGTCTGTCTATCTATCGCTTAACTAAGGTTCTGTCTGTCTGTCTCTTAACTAAGGTTCTGTCTATCTTATCTATCTATCTATCTAGCTATCTATCGCTTAACTAAGGTTCTGTATATCTGTCTGTCTGTCTGTCTGTCTATCTATCTATCGCTTAACTAAGTTTCTATCTCTCTGTCTGTCTGTCTCTTAACTAAAGTTCTGTCTATCTTATCTATATTTATCTATCTATCGCTTAACTAAGGTTCTGTATATCTGTCTGTCTGTCTGTCTATCTATCTATCTATCTATCGCTTAACTAAGGTTCTGTCTATCTGTCTGTCTGTCTCTTAACTAAGGTTCTGTCTATCTTATCTATCTTTATCTATCTATCGCTTAACTAAGGTTCTGTATATCTGTCTGTCTGTGTCTGTCTGTCTGTCTGTCTATCGCTTAACTAAGGTTCTGTATATCTGTCTATCTTATCTATCTATCTATCTATCTATCTATCGCTTAACTAATGTTCTGTATATCTGTCTGTCTATCTATCTATCTATCTATCTATCGCTTAACTAAGGTTCTATCTATCTAGCTATCTATCGCTTAACTAAGGTTCTGTATATCTGTCTGTCTGTCTGTCTGTCTGTCTGTCTATCTATCTATCGGTTAACTAAGGTTCTGTATATCTGTCTGTCTGTCTGTCTATCTATCTATCTATCGCTTAACTAAGGTTCTATCTATCTGTCTGTCTGTCTCTTAACTAGGGCTGCACGATAAATCGCATGCGATATTTTTAGTGCACACTCTCTGTTGAGTATTACAGACTCCTGTACTGTCATGTCCTGAACAGAGGTAAGAGATAATCCGATGAGTCAGTATTTTATATCTCTCTATATCCTTTAAGTGAAATGAGGCGTGCGCCGACCTGGATCAGACATCGCCTGATGCTCCGGTTTTTCTGTTTAGCACCAAATGTCTGTCCTTTTAGGTCACCATCACAGACCTTTCTCAACCCCATATTCATAAAAAAACATTTTTAATTTTACTGATAGTCTAGACAGATAGTAAAACAGTTCTAGCCCCCGAGACATGAGTCATAAAGCTCATCTCCACATTTATACCCCATATCCATCCATAAGATATCTTACTGCCCTCTAAAGTCTCTATATAGTAGAGCATATTTATCTGTATCTGCTTGCTGGTCTCATTCCAGCAGCCTCTTGCAGAGATAGACCTCAGCTCATTTGATCTGTGTGTGTGTGTATGTGTGTTAATGCTGTCTAGATTAGGATGAGGGTTATTCTCATGCCTACGGGACAGAGAAGGTTTTTTGTTAAAAACCGGATTGTTGATCTTGATTCTGCTCAGATCCATGAACCGGTTCTGGCAGGTTCTGACTGGCTGATTCCAGTTCTCACTGCTCCTGTGATTTGGAGGCTTCCTCTTTTTGTGCTGCCTGCCTCTCTCTCATTCTCTCTCTCTTGCTGTCTCTCTTTTTGATGGATGTCTGTAAACTCTTGACTCCGTCTAAGCTTCAACTTAAATTAGAGAGTGATGCAAATCCACAGGGATCTACCACTGCATTTCCATTAAACGCATACACTTGTAAACAGACCTGTAAATAAATGTACAAAACATTGATAAGGTTCAAGATATTCAAAGAACACAAAAATATTCAGACACACAGCTATCGTATCTGAGGTCAACGAAGAGGCAACATACTCTTAGACTTAGATTGGCAGGCTTCAAAATACAGCATCAGAAAGACTGGAGCCATAATGCAGAGCAGATATTTAATTGTATATATTCATATCCATATTTTAAAATTTATATTACATTTTTCTTATCTATTTTTAAAAACACAAATTAATAACATCTTTAGGAAATCTCAAAATGAATAGCAATTTTTTATATGTAGACTAAATATTATAGAATTTTACTGTCAGCATTTTGTTATAGGTCATAGCATGAAAATAAGCTTCTTGGTATCGGCCAAAATATTGATATCAGTACATCATACACATGCATGCGTGTAATCAGACTCTCCTATCAGAGACACTGGGCCAGTCAGTGATCATATGATCTCTGGTTACAAACCATGATGTTTTTCCAGAGCATCAGAATGAGGAAATAAGTTTTCAGGACTCTCCATTTGATTAACTTAACAAATGGCTAATTTGGGTGAGAAACTAGCAAGTCCAGATAATTAGTGCCAAATGAAATTCTGACTTCAGATAACAAGAGATGCAGGAATGTCTTGTTTGATTAACCAACACGCGGTCACATTCAATTCCTCTGATGTGGCTCAAAGTGTGTGTGTGTGTGTGTGTGTGTTTCTGAGTGCCAGTGTTTCAGAGTGATTATCTATTTGTCACTGTCTGCTTCAAGGTGCTTGTGCTCCCAGCATTCCTCAAATCATGTATAATTTGTTAGCTAATGACGTCCTCTGACTAATCTTTTACCAGCTCATTACATGCTGTTATTCTGTTCTTAACAAGAGTCTTTTAGTCCAGGTATACAATTAGCCATTCACTAGACACTTGTTACCTTGATTTTTATCCATGTTCATGATGATAAGAGTTTTTTTTGTTTTTTTGCAGGAATCAAACTAGCAAGAAACAACCTTAGCAATTTGTGAAATTTCATCCCTGCTAGATATTACATGGTTAAATTTAGGAACTGCAGCAACTCTGCTCTGTAACATTTAGCAGAAGACCCCAAAAATTCCCAAAGGAACAGTCTAAAGTGTTGAGGAGTGTCCCACTAAGGTCCTTTATAGTATATTACATATATATTGAGCCCAGGGGAAAGTGGACCTACCCATAACATTTTTGTCCCAGGCCCTGTAAACTTTAGTGATGTCTGTTTGACAACTATTTTCTTGTCAGTACCTCTAGTCCACTCTTGTTCTCCTTGTCTCTTCCTAGTTCTCTCTTTGCGTGCGAGTGTCCTTGGCATCTCGTAGACACATTTATTTTCAGTCTTTTCCCTGGCTGCCAGACCGATAAAGCTCTGCCTGCCTGGCCGTGGTGGTGGAGGGATGTGCATGTGTGTGTTGTGTTTGTGTGTGAGATGTGAAATTTCTGCATATGTGGAGTGGTTTTGTTGGGGTCTGTTTTAGCAGCAGAAGTGTGACGCTGACCCCAACTTCCCTCAAGGAATAGGTGTGCATATATGTGTGTGTGTGTGTGTTTTTGGGGGCAAGGGGAGGGGGTTGTACAGTACTTACTGGGTTACAGTAGGCACATTGCTGATGTCTGTGTTGTGTTTCATGTTGTTCAGTCTGTCAGGAGTTCCTGAGGAGAAGAGAAGTCTCATCACACAGAAGAGTAAGATGAAGATGGACAAAGACAATGAGGTGCTTATGAAGGGTGAGGAATAAATTCTTCTACTTCACCAGATCAAGTCATATTTGTCATTATGGCTATAAAACTAAATGTATTGTTTGCATGCATTGGTGCATTTGTGTGTATTATGTCCCTCTTATTTTATTCTGCTGGTTACTTGGAATCATTAATCTGAAGTGAATTAGATTTAATACTTTTTTTCAGTTTTAAAGCATGTAGATTACAATTTCAAAGGCTGAAATGTGTTTTAAAACTTGTGACACTCTGGTAACTTTATCTTTAGTGAGTTAATCCCAAATCTGACTCATAACTTTCTCTACCCGGGTGTAGCAGGCTAAACAATGTCTATATACACACACACACACACACACACACACACACAGCTCTATCGTCTTTATATAAAGATATTTATAATTAGTATAAACTAACCCAAATAGACTGACAAGAAAATTAAGCAATATTGTTTACAGATATTAATGATTTTAAACCTGATCATTATTAGTAATTATCAGGTGTAGAGATAAACATACAACTGTTCAAAAGTTAATTATTAAAAAGGTATTTTAATGTTTTTGAAAGACAAATTATACTTACCAAGGCTGCATTTATTTGATCAAAAATATAAAAAATATTATGAAATATTATAAAACAACTATTTATATTTGAATATATTTTCAAGTGTAATTTATTCTTGTGATAGCTGAAATTTCAGCAGTCATTACCTTCAGTGTCAAATGATCCTTCAGAAATCACTCTAATATGCTGATTTGCTGCTCAAGAAACATTTCTCATGATCAATTTGAAAACATTTGTGCTGCTTAATATTTTTGTGAAAATCAAGATCCTTTGATGAATAAAAAGTTCAAAAGAACAACATTTATTTGAAATAGAAATCTTTTGTAACATTATATTCAGAATTTACATTTACAGTAATATTCAAGTAATACTGAGTCAAAAAACTAGACAATATTTATCGGTTGACAGTGCATCAGTTATTGTACACTTAAAAACAATCAGTAGTACAGTGGGTATAGAAAATACCCCCCCCCCCCTTAAAATAATCAAATTTGGTTGCTTTGCAGCCTGAAATGAAGATGGACACAGTTTTTGTTTAATCCAGCTGCATTTACTCAATGCAACTTATAACATTCAAGTGAAAGATATAACACCAGAAAAAAATAAAAAATAAAAAACAGAACCACTGAGTTGGAAAAAGGATCACCCCGTCCTAAAAATGACTTGTAAACTCAATCAGGTGTAGCTTATCACCTTCTCAATGGCACACAAAGCCCTTTGACTTTCAACTGTGATCAGCTGTGGTGATTTTGATCAGCTCAGCATGAAAAGATGATGTTATAAGTTGATTATAAGAGTAAATACAACTGGATAAAACAAAAATTGTGTCCATCTTCATTTAAGGTAGCAAAGCAAAATGTGGTTATTTTAAAGGGGGGGGGATTCTTTTCTATATCCACTGTATTCATTGTGAAATTGAATATTGGTCAATCTGTGATTCCTACGTCTACCATTAAAACCAAATATTTTGCATTCTAAAAAGTATACATATTTAGAAATATAGTTTTTTTAAAAGTATATACTCAAATGTACCAAAAGGAAGTTTTTGTTAGCTTTAGCTCGCTTTCGGGATAATCCCCAGTACACACACATGCATCAGTTATAGCTTGCAGTTTTATCAGTGACACATGAATTGACTGACACACTTCACACATCACCTTCTCAATGGCACACAAAGCCCTTTGACTTTCAACTGTGATCAACTGTGGTGATTTTGATCAGCTCAGCATGAAAAGATGATGTTATAAGTTGATTATAAGAGTAAATACAGCTGGATAAAACAAAAATTGTGTCCATCTTCATTTAAGGTAGCAAAGCAAAATGTGGTTATTTTAAAGGGGGGGGGATTCTTTTCTATATCCACTGTATTCATTGTGAAATTGAATATTGGTCAATCTGTGATTCCTACGTCTACCATTAAAACCAAATATTTTGCATTCTAAAAAGTATACATATTTAGAAATATAGTTTTTTTAAAAGTATATACTCAAATGTACCAAAAGGAAGTTTTTGTTAGCTTTAGCTCGCTTTCGGGATAATCCCCAGTACACACACATGCATCAGTTATAGCTTGCAGTTTTATCAGTGACACATGAATTGACTGACACACTTCACACCAAGTTAACCAACACTAAAGCTGCTGACCACAGATTTAAGTGTGTGTGTGTGTTATTCAGAGTCGTCTATGATTTCAGAGTGTGTAAATGTGAGTGCTGTGTGGTATTTGCTGCACTGGAGTGGTAATAATACTCAGTCACATGTAATGAGTAATAATATGCAGGGTAGAGTAATATTAGTGTAGAAGGGTCCAAATACTCCGCCAGCCTGTCTCATGTTGGCCCACAGAGCTGTTAAATAAGACAGTCTTACCCCAGTCTGTCTGGCTGACTCACACACACACACACACACACACACACACACATACACACACACTCAAATATTCAAAGGGAAAGGTAGCAGGTGCAATGCATCTGCAAGCAGCAGCGGAAAAAAGGTAACATGGTCCGGGTGTCATGAGGGTTTACAAAAAAAAACGCTTTTCCCATGAAATGTTTCTTGATTATTGGCTCTGATACACATTTGTGCATAGACAACAAACTTTTTGAAGGTTTGGAGGGAGATTTTATCCCCAGTGTGACCTTAACACAACCCTCTATTAAGTTGGGTGAGCGGTGGTTTGGTGCTGTTCTGCTTTTTTCCATGATCACTCAGTCTGACTCTGCATGAGCACCATGAACTAGCTCTCAAAGAATGATATTTCAAATTACACATCATTTATTTCTGTCAGGTTTTGTAATGGAAATCTCCATATTCTCAAATGATTGGTCTGTTACAGTATTTATCATGTATAATATGGGTCTTCTTCTCTGTTTTGCTTTCCAGGCTGGCTCCTGCGGGAGGTGCAGGGAGGTTGGCTACGGCAGAGGAGGTTCTGGTTTGTGTTGACAACAGACTCTCTTGACTACTACAGCGGCCTGGACAGAGATGCTCGCAGACTGGGCATGCTTGTACTCACATCCCTCTGTTCAGTGCTGTGGCCGGATAAACACACCTACAAACAGACAGGTAATGCACCTGCAATTAAACTAGGACAGCCTCAGTCACCCTCCCTTTTCATTGAACACGCTCTCAGAAAAAGTGTGCAAGATTGTACATTTATGGGTTCAACAGCTTGTCACGCCAGCCATTCATAAGTTCTTTCTTAAATTATAAAGTTAAGTCCACACTAGAGGCTTAGTAACTACTAGCTAGTTTGTAATGAAATCTATACATTATTCGGTTGCACCAATTGCACCAGTAGTAGTCTGTAAGCTCTCCGTAAAGTAATGCGTAGTTGCATATGACGTTTACCCTAAATGATCCAATAGAAACCTTCAAATAAACAAGCAGAATTTGTTTAAATGCTGTGAATTTCAGTTTATCCTTCACTCTAACTTCTTTTGCCTCATGTAACTAATGGTAAAAATAAGTAAAAACGGTAAAAATGATACTACTTAATCATGAATAACATTAGCCTATAGGTAAGCTATTTTTATATGTAAATAGCATTCAGAAACTGTAATTGAAATGAATAAGGATCAATAAATATTGAAAGAAAAAAAAACATAAGAAATGCCATTTATGTATTATGGATGATTTCATTTGACATGTACAACATGGACCGAAGCACACAGAGGCGCGCTGTAGATGGGGTGTTGAAGAAGCGCTAAAAAAGAAACAAAGTACGTTGATTCACATATTGTTCTCTCTCTTCATATGTATGTGAGTGTAAATGTCAGTAGCGTCACATATGTCTAAAGGATTGAAGGTTGTCGGTTAAAATAAGAGCATATGGATGCAGTTCACACAGTCTTGCTGTTTTATTCCAACCGTTACTCCTGACCGGACGCTTCCATAAATATTTAGTTTATACGTAGAGTTATGCTTCAACTAAGTGTAATGGTGCAACAAAAAAATATTTAGTAGTGCGTAAGTTTTAACTTAATGCCCATTTCAAAACTAGGCTAAGTTGTAACTTGAGTACAGCTGGTGCAGCCAGCCCCTGGAAGGATCATAGTACCTTGAGGGTACATGTTATTTTTCTAAAGAACTAATATGTACATTTTAGGCATTAAATGATGAACACGTCCCCTGTTTTCTCAGGACTTCAGTGATGATTTTAAGGTTGTTCTGGTGATTTCTATCTTATATTATTCCATTTTTTTGAACTTCATAGCTTCATAACCACAATCAACCTCTCCTCAACCATGTTTGACACAGCAAAAATATACTGACAAAATCTCTGTCGATATGAATAAACACCCCTGAGGAGATGACGGGTACATTTAACAAGAAAATACAATTTCGGATTTTCTACTTCAGAATGTCAAGTTTAATTCAAAGTGTTACTTGCGGTTTCTTTGTAATTGTTTGTGAAATTTACTAGTGAGTTCTATGTGAAAATGGTATGTAATTTTATTTTACTTTTTCAGTGATGGAGAATTTGAAGTTCATTGTGTGTTCCCTAGACATTTATAGAATTTATAGAACATATTGATGTATTGTTCTCTTCAATCTATTCCTTAAATTTTCTTTATTTGGTCTTAAAAAGGTTTTTAAAAAGTCTTCATAAAACCTCCAGAAACCCTGGATGACTTTATTCGCTTGTCACTTTTTGTGTAGTTCGTGGTGTGATGGTGTGAGCCAAGCTTTCAGTGGAAGATAAACACAATATTTCACTCACTATTTTAGGATTTGTACTCACAGCGACATGCATTTTTTTTCGGAGAGAGCTGATCTTTTGGTCAGATCAGAGCAGCCGTGAGACCTCTTGTCGGCATTGGTGTGAAATCTTTCTTGTGGGAAGACTTTGATTGAGGAAATTAAATGCAGGATTGTTTGAGAAGACCAGAAGAGAAATGAAGGCAGACAAACGAGAGCCATTGTTGTCTGGGAAGATGGTAGGGAATGACCAGACAGACTCATAGGCTTAGTCATAATGTATCTCTGTGTGTGTGTGTGTGTGTGTGTGTGTGCTCACATGGCACATGTTCAGCTGGAGTTCTGAATCACACACACACACACACACACACACACAAACTTTCAACCAGCACAGTCCACAAAACTCAGAGCTTTTCCCAGATTCACTTTAGGGACTTTCCTAGATAAAAGTGTGTGTGAGCATGTCTGACAGTAAAGCTTTTGTGTGTTTTGTGTGTGTGTGTGTGTGTGTGTTTGTGTGTTCAAGGGCAGCGGTTGGTCAGGAGTCATTCATTATCCAGCAGAGTGGACACGATGGAAACGGTTTCTTCTTTTAACAAACAAGTTGTCTTATAATATCATGGCTAATGCTTTGGCTCGTCCACAGAGTAAAACAGATCTTTTAATGAAAGAATTAATGAGGTACAGTTTTGTGGCAAAGAAATTGCAGATGTTTACAGTGGACAACAAATATTTTGGTAATATTCTGTAAATTTTAGAACACCCATTGGTTCTGAAAAAACTGGAAATATCAAGGAATGTAACCATGAAATAGTCATAGAAATTAAATTCCACAGTGAATATACATTGTTCTGCTGTAAAAGATTTCATTTTGCTTTTTGTGAGTGCTTGTGTAGAGCGAATACTTGCCCCCAAACAGTCTAGAGAGATTGTTGGGCTTTATGGAGATTGGTGTGTCTTTATTAAACAGAGGTGGAAAGAGTACGAAAATATTCTACTCAAGTAAAAGTACCATTACATTAATGAAATTTTACTTAAGTACAAGTAAAAGTACCAGTCTAAAAATCTACTCAAGTAAAAGTAAAAAGTCGCTAATTTAAAATTTACTCTGAGTAAAAATTACTTAGTTACATTTTAACAGTGGGAGGGAGGAAAAAATTGGATATAGGCCAAGGGTGTCAAACTCAGCCCTGCACAGTTTAGATATAACCCTAATTAAACACATCTGATCCCGCTAATCTAATCATTTAGGCTTATTTGAAAACTAATATGTGTGTTGGAAGTCAATTCTGCGTTTGAAACCCCTGGGATAGGCCTATAAATATCAAACTAGTTGTTTTTAATTAAAGGAATCAGTTATTTAGAATAATAAGACATTTGGGCTGTTACCAGGCAAATTAAATCAGTATCAACAAAATTCATCTTTTCAATGCAGAGGAAACACCGAAGCTTCATCGGAAGTGGCATTTGGATGTATTTACACACTGTTTAATGCAGGACATGAATGCATTTAACCTGCAGTTACAAATGCAGAAATAATGTTTTGATATATAAGACATAAAATGTTGAATACTCATTTGAAATTATAAGGGGGAAAAAAAAATCAAAAGATACTTTAAATGTGAAATTAAAATCACCAGTAGGTGTCAGCAAGTCACTGTTAATAAGTGAGTCATTGCGATTGAGCTGAATCATTTAAACGGTTGATAAATTCAGGAACAAAATTTTGTTGCTCTTGTTGCTCAGAGATGCACAACTGTGCTATGGTGGCTGTGTTTGGAATTATTTTTGTTGTAGAAATAGAGCAAAAACAGGCAATATGGTGTCTAAAGCGCAAGTCTTTTAATTAACTTCTTGTTTATTGAACTGTTGTAAATCTATATGTAATCATGCTGATTTTTGGAGGACAAACGGCATTCTTCGTGTGAGATTGATTTACTATATGAAATTATATAAATATATACATTTTCTGCCCCTATATCTTCAATTTTGTGATAATTCTAAATGCATTTTAACAGAATAAATCACGCAGTGAAAGAACGCAGTCTATGGTCTAAACGCACGCACACTAGTCTAATCTACTAGACTTCACGGCACTCTGTTGGAGTGTTTTGTTTGGTTTTTGGCAAAATACTGATAATGTCAAATCGCACATCGTTAAAACAACAATTACGATATTATCGCAGGCGATATATATCACACACTCTGCACCACTGTCTTTTTGGCTAATTTATGCAAAACCTCTTGCTAAACTGTCAAAGCTTCATTTTAACCACCAGTGCAACAATGCAAGTATTTACCTTACCTATACATGCTTGCGAAGGTTTGATGTCGAGATTTTATAAGCTGCTAGTTTGGTCTCCCTTGGCAAACACAGCTTACACTGCATAATAGAGCTTAAATATGACCAGGAGTTCACTTCATTTCCTTCGAGTTCAACTTCAGCAGAATACGACGGGGTTTCGTTTTCAGCTGGGTCTGCACCACTAATGCCTGTCTTGTCCGTCTGCATCTTTCTTGTGATTTTAGCACCAGTTTGCTCTCCTGCCCATTATTTACTGCAGTAGTTTCCAGGGAGTGATTTTTTTTTTACTCCGTAATTAATGTGTTTTAAAATGTAGTGAAGTACAATATTTCAAACTAAATATACGTGAGTAAAAGTAAAATTAAAGATTAAAAAAATTACTTTAAAAAGCAGAAGTACACAAAAAGCTACACAATTACAGTAACGCGAGTAAATGTAATTCATTACTTTCCACCTCTGGTCTATTAAAGCCTAAGTTTTGAACCAAAGCTTCATTCTTTTGACTGCCAAAGTTAACAACAAGGGAGAAACAAGATATTAGTAAGATCCTCATAAAAGATCTCTCTCAGAACTTTTGATCACATTTACTGCAGGTCAGACACATGAAATATGAGTTGTCATAATGCTGGAGCTCTAGTACATTTGTCTTCAATCAGAAACAGTATAACCGTATGTATGCTTTATTGCATTTTTTTGTTTACTTTTCTTTATGTATGTACTGTCCTAATTGTAAGGAGATGCTATTTTTGTATTGAAGAGTAGCACTAAATATGGGCCTCTTTAATGTGTATGTGACAGGTTACTGGAGTCTGACAGTGTATGGCCGCAAACATTGCTACAGACTCTTCACAAAGCACTACAATGAGGCGGTGCACTGGGCGTGTGCTGTGCAGAAAGTCATAGACAGCAAAGCGCCGGTCGAGACGCCAACACAGCTCCTCATACGAGACATTGAGGTGAGAGAACAAGCAGCAGTGGAGATGAAGACGACAGCATATCAAGAGGGATTATAAATATTGCAAACACAAACGCACACTTTTATTCAAATAAATGCTGTTCTTTTGAAATTTCTATTAATTAGAGAATCCTGAAAAGAGTTTCCACAAAATATTAAGCAGGACAACCGTTTTCAACATTAATAAGTAATGATTCTTGAGCAGAGAATCAGCCTATTAGAATGATTTCTGAAGGATCATGTGACACTGAAGACTGGAGTAATGACTGCTGAAAATTCAGCTTTACCATCACAGGAATAAATGACATTTTAAAATATATTCAAATAGTAAACAGTTTAAATTCTTATAATATTTCACAATATTAAAATTTTTACTGTATTTTTGATCACATAAATGCCCCCTTGGTGAGCACATAAGACTTTTTCAAAAATATTTTAAAAATCTTATCGACCCCAAATTTGGGAAAATAGTGTATAATGTAAGAAAATATACAAGTTTTTTTTGTCTCCACTGTATATACATGTACATATATATTTATATATGTATATATGTGTGTATATATAAATGGCATCTTAGCTCCTAAAGAAATGTTCAGGATGGCAAACATATACAGACACGGTGTGTAAACCATTTAAACCCCACCCACTGTCATCTCTCTGCCCCAGAATATTATTGTTAGTTTGTTGGCTAGTGATTTTACACTTATAGATGTGCTCATCAGTATCATGTGTCTCTGGAAATAGTTTTGAAGGCAGCGAGTAGCTCTTGAGAATAACCCTGTTGTTATGATGTAATGCCTGCACTCTTGGATAGATCTGTATTAATAGGATGCTAGTTGCTAGCCCACAGAATTCCCCGGAATCCCATTGAGGTCGTACATAAACGGGCAGACAGACAGGCAGACAGGCGTGAAAACCGCAGTGGTTGAAATGTTAAGTGCCCAGACCCCTAAATGACCTTGCTGATTGCTATATATCTCTTATAGGTAAGATATGTATGCATATTAAATATTTAAACAAAAATATAAGGAAGGCTATTCTCAATGTAGTCTTGGCTAAAAGACACTATATTTTTGCCTTGTTGTGTTTTTTTAAATAAAAAATTATAATTGTACAATAAAATATTCATGAAGCATTGTGTTAAGTATCAGTTAGAAGATATAGTTCTGACATGTAACCTTAAGTTAATATCTGTTTGTACTATTTATTTTACCACTCGCAAACTCAAACACACAGTACATAGTGGTTATGGCAGGAGGTCTTGTCACGTTTAACTGCTCTTAGTTTGGTTGATCATGTCTGTTATAAGCAAACACCCCACAACAAACATAAACTGCCCTTATTCACCCTTGAAATGTACACAGCAGTTTTCATTATTCATACATACACAGAGCAGGCCTTGACCAGAGTTGTCAGATCCATCTGTAAACTGAAATCTGTTTCCATTTCATTCATCCCCCCTCAATCCATTTTCCATATAAAACGTCATTTCATCATTTCATTATGGACCCCATAACAAAGAGGTCAAGTATTTATGGGGACATAATGATAGTCTTGAGTTTATTTACTTCAAGGTGTTTCATTGGCCTTGCATTGCTTTGTGTGTGTTTATGTGCATTGTATAGGAGAATAAATTCAATCCAGAGGTTGTGGAGCACATCTATGAGCATAATCCCATCCTGAGGTACACGCAGAGCCCCCTCTATGCCCCACTGTTGCCTTTCCCCTACGGCAGCCTCCACCACACACGTGAGTCAACCACACACATACTCACATGGCATATATCACATATACCCACCACTGGTTTCAATGAACCAATCAGATTAGACACCCCCCCCTCTTTCTACAACCCTGCCGTTTTGGTGTATCCATTGTCACCCAGCTACCTGTCAAGTAGAAGTAAAGCAAAGGCAAAGCCGTGTTAAATTATAAAATATTTATGTCTCCTCCCCTTTGAAACAACATCTCTTCTCTGATGACCTTTCCCCTCCAAAAATTAGCTGACATGAGGCCAAATTTGCTGACATGCAACACATAACCATCCAACGATCAAATCAATTTCCGATAGACAAAATCAAGTCCCATCCTATAATTTTTTTTTCTTGGATGTTATAAGTTGCAGTGAGTAAATACAGCTGAATAAAACAAAAACTGTGTCCATCTTCATTTCAGGTGGCAAAGCAACAAAATTAGATTATTTTAAAGGGGGGTGATTCTTTTCTATACCCACTGTATATATGTATATATGTATTAACACACCTCGTCTTGCTTTTCTTCTTAGATATGGCAAGTAAAGGCTACACATCCATCCGTGAAGAGGCGGTGAGGCTTTTTAACTGCCTCCAGCAGTTAGAGTTGGCCCGTGAGCCCATTCCTCTCATACAGGGGATTCTCCAGACCTGCCTCGACCTCCGGCTGCTCCGAGATGAACTCTACTGCCAGCTTATCAAACAGACCAGCGTCACCAACTTGCGTGTCCAGACACAGACGCGGACACAGCCGAATCCGCAGCTCAGATACTGGCAGCTGCTCACCTGCATGAGCTGCACCTTCCTGCCCAGCTGCAGCATACTCCGATACCTGCGCTTTCACCTGAAGAGGTGAGTTACGCATATCACATCTGTACAATGCACTGGATGTGTACACTCACAAATCCACCAGCCGGATCTCAACATACACACATAAACGTTACCTAAGCAGTCCTTGAGTATAAACACGCACAACTGCCTCCGGTTCTGCGGTCGAGTGTGTAGGAATTATGGGCTGCCTGAGGTTGACAGGAATGTAAAGTGCACTTCCTGTTCACTCGTTCTTTTCCTCTCCTCAAGGGGCTGGGAAACGGCATGATGCTTTCTGCATCTCATGGCTAACTTACTCGTAAAGTACTGCCAGGCCTGGAGGATAGACAGAAAATAAGAGAATGGCTAAATAAACAAGTGTGCCGTGAGGAAATGGTGCGTTGACCACAGGGCTTTGATTACAGAGGCGGCTGGTGTAATGGAGACGGACGAGTTTCTGTTCTCCTGAGACCCCCAGACGTTTCCCGCATGTGTTTACTTAACACAAATAGGGCCTCTGCTATGCATGTAATTACCAAGTGGCTGACACTTCATATCGCAAATAGATAAACTAAACAGAGGCGCCACACAACTTCTCTCTGATTTTTTTGGAGGGAAATTTTGTGATTTGGATGTGAAATTCTGTAAATGGTCTCTGTAAAGTTTTTAAAAACTCTTTCTTTTGCTGTCAGGGTTCAGAGTTTGAATGTGGACCCGGAGGTGGAGAGCTACGCGTCCTTCATAGCCCAGGCTCTGGAGAAGACACGCGGCCGTGAGTGTGTGCCCTCATGGGAGGAGATCCAGGGGCTGATGGGAAGGCAGGAGATACTGTGTACTGTGCACTACCCTGGACCGGGCTGCTGCCAGATACCGATCACCTCACACACCACAGCTAATGAGGTATTGCATCAACCATTTCCTCTGTAGCAGAGGTTGATGGGAACCTTAAGCCACACAAAGGATTAATCATTAGCACGCAAGTAATAAGTACCAGACAGATGTATTTATTTATAAGTGTACTGATTTTAGTAATGTTGAATTCTGTTTTTGCAATTATCCTTCCACAAAAATTTAAGAATATGTATCATTTTTATTAATTTGCTCTGCTACTTTTACATAGATTTTTCTCTCTTTCAATCAATTGTTGTTATTGTTAACTAAAATGATTACTTTTAAATCAGTTGTTTTTTTTAATTGAAATAAAGCTAAAATAAAATGAAATATAAATATTAGATGAAAAAATTAAACTAAGTGACTTAAATTTAAGTACTAAAATTATTAAAACTAAACTAGAATTAAAATAACAGAAAACATAAACTAATAAAATTAGTAACAAAAATTTGTAGTAAAACTGAAAATATAAAAATAAAAGCGAATTCAAAACATGAATAAATACTATAATAGTATATAAATAATACTTAAATAACACTGTTTCTCACTCTCATTTTCTCTCCAGGTCGTGAGGAAGATGGCGGAACGCCTCGGGCTGCAGGAAAGCCGAAACACATTTGCTCTTTTTGAGCAGAATGCATGCTGGGAAAAAGCTATCGGAGGCAGCACCATAATCGCCGATGTCATCGCCAGATTCGAAAAGTAGATATTTTTAATAAATATCTTCCACCTATTGTAATATGTGTAATACAGCAAATGTACTGAACCAAAAGTATCATGGCACTATAGTTTGCTGGACATGGTGCCATGGCAATACCATGCATTTGAACCTTAACCATGATAATACTATGGTATTTTTTAAATACTATGTTAAGACCACAGGAGTATGGTAATCAATCAGTACCATAGTATATGTGAAGTTACAATGATATTACCATCCACGATAGCACCACAGTACAGTAAAGTGTAGATCTGTGTTTTTATTGATTTATTCACTTTCCCAGCACTTTAGCACAGTTTAACTAACCCCCCACACACACACTGTGAGAATAGACAAGCAGCTCTTTATTAGTATTCAGTGTTCCAGTAGGGATCTCAGGGTGAGACTGATGTCATGAGCATTAACTGATGTGGAAAGCAAACTGAAGGAGAGATAAGCCAAGCCAGCCAGAATTCAAGGCATCCACTTTATTCTGGGAAGTGTGTTTGTTTGCCTGTGTTTTTGCACGTCTCAGTGCCAACTCTTCCCAGAAGTGGGTTCATGGACGCACGCGTAGTCTTTCTCTCACACTCATATTATGTGTACACACACACACAAACAAACCCGCATGTGCAAAAATGCACAGGCAGCAGAAAAGGCTTAGCAAATCAGGGTGAGTCATATAATTCAGAATGATGACGCCACTCTGATGGGGTGACTTTAGTCGTGTGTTTAGGAAGCGCCTGCAAATGTCTCTCCTTAGACTTGGACATAGTTTAAGACAAAGACATACTTTAAGTGTGCTTTAGAAGGGGTTAAATAAAAAAGTTTATTATACAGAGGCTCTCAACCAGGGGCCGAGGCTATCTTCAGATGTGTATCTGATTCATATGCATTTTCCATTAACAAATCTCTCTCTGTCTTCCAGTTTGTCAGCTAAAGATCCAGACTCTGACTGCCAGTGCCGACTCTGCTTCAAACTGTATTGTCTGCTGGACACCGACAACATCAGTACAGACAGCATTGAGTACCTCTTCCTCTATGAGCAGGTAAAACGACAAGAGACGGGTGGGGATGAGCAGAAATGAGAAAGCTGAATGTAGATTATTGAAAGTCATGAATTTTGCAACATTCACACTGTTAATGAACTGAATTGAATCAGCGTTGAACTGGCTCGAGCTGAATAACGACACTACTGTCTTCAGTAGATCTGCTTATCATGGAGTCTAACTTGTTTCAATGACGAATGAACTTTACAGTTATCAACACTGAACTGACTGGAGCGGAATAATGACTCTATTGTCAGATTTTTGGATTTGCCTCATTTTTGAAGTTTGCGTCAATGATTTTGTTACTTTGCTGTTCAATACTGTGAAGTAGCTTTGAAACAATCTCTACTGTAAAACTAAAGTGCTATAAAACTAAAGGTGACTTGACTGTTGATTATAAAATATACGGCGAAAAAGTCTGATAGAAGACTAAAAGAGAAATGGCCATTTTGTGTTTTATAAAAGACTAATAATGGATATCTTCCTCTGAACATTTATATTACAAGTTTGGATCTGTCTGCAGACATCCATTTAAGACACTATATATATATATATATATATATATATATATATACACACATAAACAAAAGAGAACGGCTCGAGCGTAGAAAAAAAGAGGGATTTTCCAATTCTTCCTCTGTTTGTGTTAAATGCGAACTAATTTCACACTTGTGTGGACAGATGTGTGCATAACGTGTTTATTAGTCAAGTCAAGTGAAAAGCACCATACAAACACTGCACACTAGTGAACTCTGTAAACTTTCCCTTGTTTGACTTCCTCCTTCCTCTCTCTGTCTCAGTGTCATGAGATGGTGGTGCGGGGGCAGCTGCCAGCCTGTGAGGATGACCTTCTTTCCCTGGCGGCGTTGAGACTGCAGTGTCTACTGGGAGATTTCAGCGCCCTCTCACCTTACCCACCCTTGGAGCAGCTCTTTCCGGCTGAAGTGGTGGAGGCCCGGGCCCTATTGGCCCCTGTCGATCCCCCTGGCTGCCCTTCCTTCCCCGGGGGTCTGCTGGCTGGGACGCTGTGGGGACACAAGCGGCGACAGGAACAGGACCAAAGACTGCGGGCCAGACTAAGGGAAGAGGGAGCCGTGGTGATGTCGGCCATTTTGGAGTGCTGGAAAGCCCTGGCGGGATACAGTCGCAGAGACAGCATGGCCGCCTATCTCACCATCGCCCGGCAGTGGTCCGGGTTTGGCTGTACGCTCTATGAAGTGGACTTCTACATTGTGAGTGGTTCCCACAATGTAACTGTTTTCAACATTGATAATAACAAGAAATGTTTCTTGAGCGGCAAGTGAGCCTATTAGGATGATTTCTGAAGGATCATGTGACACTGAAGACTGGAGTAATGGCTGCTGAAAATTCAGCTTTAAAATCACACACTTTAAAAATATATTCAAATAGAAAACATTTATTTTGAATTGTAATAATTCACAATGCTATTTTTACTGTATTTTTCACCAAATAGATGCAGCCTTGATAAGCCTAAGAAACTTATTTTAAAAGCATTGAAAAAAGTTTGAAACATTTGTACCACAGGATTCTTTTGCCAGAGACTCAGAGCTGTGCCTATCATCTTCCTGTTTCTCATAGAGCTCGACAGGAAGCTTCTCCCAGAAGTTGTGGCTGGGCGTGGCGGCTTCCTGTGTGTCTCTGTATCGTCAGGGTGAGGCTGAAGCGTTGGAGTCTCTGCCGATTGGTCAGATATGTTCCTATGGCGTCTCTGATAGCAACACATTCAGGATCACTGCAGGAGACAGAGATCTGCTCTTCGAGACCTCCAAGGTAAGCAGGCTGCATAGTGGTTATATCATCAATATCCCTAACTGGAATCACAACTAATGCACTAAAGTGACTAAAACTAAAGTAAAAATAAAGATTAGTAATTTTTTTAAGTAATAAAAATGTATACAATATTTTTTAAGTAATAAAAATGACAAAAACTTGGACTAAAATGAAAACTAAAAATATAATAATTCCAAATATTAGTAAATGCTATAATAATATATAAATAATACTGAAATACTGACAGCCACAAAACCACCCAAAATACCACCTTTGCATCAGGAAAATAACACTTACATTTCTTCAGTAAATCTAAAACTTTTAAAGAATAAAACTATTCCCATAGCATTTTATATACACAGATGGTAGCTCTACCTATCATAGTTTCCCTCTAGCAATAATGGAGAGATGCAACTTGGCCTTCATTTTAGCATCATGCATGCATACTATTAGGCCAAAATACTCCAGATATAATAGGGGAAGCATATACCCACACAGAGTTTTAGACCGAAACACATAATATGCATGTTCTGTAAATTCGTAAAAGTAAGAGTAAACATATGAAACATGCAACCTTGGATAGTTCTAAACTAGAAAGACGTTGACATCAATGTGTTTGTATCTTGTACTACAAACCTCCTTCCAGCACTCAAACAATACAGGTCAGACCAGCTGTGTCTTTCAGTGTGCTCACATGTGGAAACACTGAGACAACCAGTCTACCTTCTTCTGATATTAGCTGCAGGCTAACGCCCATCCTGTGCCGTCACTCCTGTGCACTTTAACCTGATAAATCTCTTGAGTTTTCATGCTAAACCATTTGCCTTCACATCTGCCTGCCTTCTGAGTGATGCAAGAACATCTCTGCTAGCTCACACCTACACTGTTAATGACGTCCAGTCATTGTCAGTCATCAACGGTCGCCTATAGCTGTTCTGATCCATAATCACTCATATGGATGTCAAAATAACAAATCAAAAATGTTTAATATGACAAACAAGTGCAACTGTCAGTGGATTTCATTTGGTGTTTGATTGCTGTCATAAACTAATCATAAATCATAAACTAAACAATTCTTTCTTAAAATAAATAAATAAATAAATATATATACACACACACACAGTGGGGCAAAAAAGTATTTAGTCAGCCACCAATTGTGCAAGTTCTCCCACTTAAAAAGATGAGAGAGGCCTGTAATTTTCATCATAGGTATACCTCAACTATGAGAGACAAAATGAGAAAAAAAATCCAGAAAATCACATTGTAGGATTTTTAAAGAATTCATTGGTAAATTCCTCTGTAAAATAAGTATTTGGTCACCTACAAACAAGCAAGATTTCTGGCTCTCACAGACCTGTAACTTCTTCTTTAAGAGGCTCCTCTGTCCTCCACTCATTACCTGTATTAATGGCATCTGTTTGAACTTGTTATCAGTATAAAAGACACCTGTCCACAACCTCAAACAGTCACACTCCAAACTCCACCATGGCCAAGACCAAAGAGCTGTCAAAGGACACCAGAAACAAAATTGTAGACCTGCACCAGGCTGGGAAGACTGAATCTGCAATAGTTAAGCAGCTTGGTGTGAAGAAATCAACTGTGGGAGCAATTATTAGAAAATGGAAGACATTTTCAAAGACATACAAGACCACTGATAATCTCCCTCGATCTGGGGCTCCACGCAAGATCTCACCCCGTGGGGTCAAAATGATCACAAGAACTGTGAGCAAAAATCCCAGAACCACACGGGGGGACCTAGTGAATGACCTGCAGAGAGCTGGGACCAAAGTAACAAAGGCTACCATCAGTAACACACTGCGCCGCCAGGGACTCAAATCCTGCAGTGCCAGACGTGTCCCCCTGCTTAAGCCAGTACATGTCCAGGCCCGTCTGACGTTTGCTAGAGAGCATTTGGATGATCCAGAAGAGGATTGGGAGAATGTCATATGGTCAGATGAAACCAAAATAGAACTTTTTGGTAAAAACTCAACTTGTCGTGTTTGGAGGAGAAAGAATGCTGAGTTGCATCCAAAGAACACCATACCTACTGTGAAGCATGGGGGTGGAAACATCATGCTTTGGGGCTGTTTTTCTGCAAAGGGACCAGGACGACTGATCCGTGTAAACGAAAGAATGAATGGGGCCATGTATCATGAGATTTTGAGTGAAAACCTCCTTCCATCAGCAAGGGCATTGAAGATGAAACGTGGCTGGGTCTTTCAGCATGACAATGATCCCAAACACACCGCCCGGGCAACGAAGGAGTGGCTTCGTAAGAAGCATTTCAAGGTCCTGGAGTGGCCTAGCCAGTCTCCAGATCTCAACCCCATAGAAAATCTTTGGAGGGAGTTGAAAATCCGTGTTGCCCAGCGACAGCCCCAAAACATTACTGCTCTAGAGGAGATCTGCATGGAGGAATGGGCCAAAATACCAGCAACAGTGTGTGAAAACCTTGTGAAGACTTACAGAAAACGTTTGACCTCTGTCATTGCCAACAAAGGGTATATAACAAAGTATTGAGATGAAATTTTGTTATTGACCAAATACTTATTTTCCACCATAATTTGCAAATAAATTCTTTAAAAATCCTACAATGTGATTTTCTGGATTTTTTTTTCTCATTTTGTCTCTCATAGTTGAGGTATACCTATGATGAAAATTACAGGCCTCTCTCATCTTTTTAAGTGGGAGGACTTGCACAATTGGTGGCTGACTAAATACTTTTTTCCCCCACTGTATAACATACCTATGCTGTTTTTTTTCATGCAACCTTGGTGAACATCCCTGTTGAAAAAAACTGCATAGGTATGTTTTGAAGCATGGCAGGTGGTTTAAGCTGGTTTAAGCTGGTCATCTGCTGGTCCTAAGCAACTAGCTCCTGCTCAGGACCAGCTTAAACCAGCTCAAAATAGCTGCCATGCTTCAAAACATACCTAACCAGCATATGCTGTTTTTTTTTTCGACAGGGATAAGAGACTTCTTTTAAAAACATTAATAAATCTAGAGCCATGCTGACCTAAAAACTGTTAACCCAGGGTTAAGTTTGGTGTTCAAAGCCTTCTAGAGTGTAAGTCATTGTACTAGTGTAAAATGCTTAGCACATATTTCACAGTGGAAATTTACTCGAGTCATCTCTCTCTCTCTCAGCTGACTGAGATCATGCAGCTGATGAATGCTTACTTCAGTGCCACCCGTCGCCAGCTAGGCAAGGATGACTGCATCTCCATGGAGACAAACCCTAAGCTCCACCCCTCCCTACTTGAGCTCCCCTCTCACCCGGTGTGAAGAGAGAGATGGACTCGCGCACACCCACACGCACACACTGACTCTGACTGATGTACACGTGCCTGTGCAGTCCTGACTGATTGCTTCCCTGTGTTGAGCTTTTGCAAAGAGGACGAACTCAGATGAGACTGAAAGGAGCAGATGCTGTGGAAATAGAAGAGGAGTGGAAGGTGTCCAGGGAGCCACAAACAGGAGAGCAGGTTCAGGAACTCACTTGCTACACCGCCAGCCAAATCCAGAAAGAACATGGGGCCCTCCACCGGCCCCTGCCACCTGGGAGCCCGCCAAATATCACAGAGAGCATAATAGCCTGACTTCAGAGATGAATAGTGCAAAAATCATTTTCTGAAGTAGTATTTTTGGCTTGTTTTTTAGTGTTTAAATATTTAAACATCCTTAAAACAACATTAATTTATTTGTACTTATTTTGAACAATTAAAATACATTTTCCTTGAATTCATCACATATTAAGACTAACTTCAAAGAATTGATCTCAAATTAAGTTACTTTTTCTTATTTTGCTTCTCATGTAACTGTACCTTGTTTAAAGGATGTTTTTAATTTTTATTGGAAAACATGACAAAAGTACAGTTTTTTTTGCAGCGATGTCTTTATATTGCACTACTGGAAGACGACACAAACACGCTGCCGTTGCACTCACACGAAAGCACTCGCTCTGCTTTAAATGTTCCTTTCCAGACTCCTGCCTGGATCGTCATTAAACTCATTCATCAAACCATACATGACCTTAAAATGAAAGCAGGTGCAAGTCACTTTCATGTCGACCTTCAGAACTGTCCATTACTGAACCGACAGTGGTGCGTGAGAGAGAGACATATTTGAACATTTTAAGCTGTAGAAACCAAAGGATCTTTAGCTCGTCTCTATGATGTGAGTGTATTTGTGAAATGCTTTGAGCCCGACCTGGTGCTGCTTGACTGTGCTGTTAGCTTACAGTAACTCTGCACGGTGCGTCCTGTAGCCATGACAGCCTCAGATCTTTAGATCCGGTTAAGTTAAAACCAACTAACTTACACACATTTGCAGCCTGGTACCTTGTGAAGGTAAATTACATTGACATTTTCAAAAAAAAATGACAATTTTGGTTCAAACCAAGTTTCCCAGACCTCTCAACACATTTTCAAATACTGAAGCTAGACAAATAATCAACACTATTGATATGCAACATTGTCCATCCCATATTGTAAAGAAAGCACATTTCTGTAGTTCACCCAAAAATAAAAAAATTAATTTATCATTTACTCACCCTCATGGTGTTTCAAACCTTTGTTTCTTTCATCTTGATGAACACAAAATTATAAAAGTAAATGGGGTCCAAAACAACATTAATTTGCACCCCATTGACTTTTATTATATGGAACACACACAAAAAAAAGTAGAAACACCAAGACTGCTTCTATGTTCCGCACAATAAAGAACGTCATACAGGTTTAGAACAACATGAAAGTGTGTAAATGATGACAGAATTATAATTTTTGAGTGGACTATCCCTTTGAGCGTAACCTGTAGCCTCTGTCAGTTGTGATTTTGTTATGAAGCCTTATGCCAGCTTTTTTATCTGCTGAGAGATGAAATCTCTTCATCTCTATTGTCCTTCTTTAATGTGTGTTACTTTCTACTAGTTTTATTTATGGCTGTCTGTTGTATACATTGTGTGGAAGTGAGTTTTTATTGTCCTTTTTACTTTTGTTTTATATATCTTTCATAAAGACCTGTATTTGTATTTTAGTGCTTGCATTGGAATAATCACAAAAGAGCGGATGATGTCAGTTAAAATATGGTGTCATGTTTATTTACGTATTTGGTTATTTGTCATTTATTTCCCCCTGTCCGTGAGAGGTCTACATATTGCAAATAACTTGTTAATAATTGTTTTTTGTAGATCCAGTAGGATTATTGACTGTTTGTCATAACCAAAAAAAAAAGTCATTCGCTCCTTTTAAAGTCACATGGACCAAATATCTAGGGGTTGGGGTCGTTTTTCCCTTTATTTTTTTCCTCCTCTTGTATGACTGCCAAACTATTACTGAAGCAATAAAACCTGCCCAGTCTTCCTGAGTATGAGCCCATTTTCAGTATGGGGCTTTAGGTTGCCTAAAAAGGAACCACTAGTGCCTGTCAAACAGTCTGTACAATCTTTAATTCACCCATACTCCATAATCAGGCTAATTTTTTTCTGTATTCATAGTATTTATATTTCGGTTGTGCACTATCTTTGCTCTTGTGCAGCTTGTCTGCATGAATACAAATCTGAAAAAAGGTTACCAGCTACTTGAAATTCAAAGGTGGAGGGCAATCACATCTTCAATGTTGTTTATTTTGGTTTTTGTTTTAAGCTGTGTCTTTTGCCCAAACCGCGTTCCACCTACAGCCCGTGACGGCAGTAGCAGTTGTCACATGCTTTGTTTTGTGTTCTCTTCATGACACTCATTAGCTGCAGGTAGCTCCGCCCACTGTCATACATGTAACAACTCGAACGACAACCTCTGATGCTTTAGACGGTTTGTATGCTGCATGGTACCTTTATTATGTTACACGTGTAATAGTCAATTGCACTATTGTTTGTATGGCTAACTTAAATGTGCAATAATGCAAAATGTAATAAAAAGCAGCACCATTACAACATCACTTGAGTGTCAGTTATACTGTTTATGTGGAAAAAAAATTATTTGTATATTATTTACGAAATAATACTTTATTCACCAAAGATACATTAAATTGAAAAAAAAGTGACAAGACTTCTACATTTTACAAAAAAAAAGTTAACGACTCTAAACTTTTAAACAGTACTGTATATTTTATAATAGTTTTTTATATAGTTTTTCAAACTATATGCTTACTATTTTAAAGCAGATTTGTAGAAAGATATTACAGTAATATTTAAGTAATCTATATGGTTTTGCCTATTTTTCATGTTGTTGATTAAATTTCATGCATTTAACATTTTTGAATAAAGCTTATTCAAAAATTTTAAATGCATGAAATTAAATCAGGCATTAAGACCCTACAATGAAAAGATCAAAAACCCCACTGAAACCTACTGGTTAAAATAAACATGGAAGTTACAAGCATTTCTAAGAAAAGGTTACTTGATTTGATGACCAGACCAGAGTGGTTATCAAAGGTAAAGGCATTCTCCTGAGCTATTTCATGCGTTTTAAAGCCAAATTACCCATGTGAGTGACTGATATGAGCGCAGATGGTTTTGAGGGTAATCAGTATTTGCACACTATGGAAATATTCTTGTAGAAAAACATTTATTAAATCTCAAGAACTTCAAGTAAATGCATCAAGTCTGACAGCAAACTATATATACAGTATAACATTAGAAATAAGAACGTGGTAACCAGGGAAAAGAAAGCACTGAGACAGAAATCTGGCATGAAAGTTTCTCTCTCACACACACACACACACACACACACAAAAGACTGGAGCAGAAGCAGAAGATGCATTGGGATTGGTGTATGATTGATCCTGCCAGACTTTGAGGTAACTTCACTGATTTGATTGACTAGAAAAAGAACCCGATGAGGGTTCACTGATTGCATGGATTGAGGTACAGCATAACGCTTGACTTTACTGATCGTCTCTCAAAACTCTAAGATAATCTTCGAGAGTAATCTGTAACGAGACAGAGGAAAATTGATTCAATCACACAATCATAGTCTATCTCCTGAAAGTAAGCGCCTTTTGTCTAAAAGCATGCATGCGTGAATGTGAGGGAGTGAGATGGTGTATTCATAAGCTGCTTCTAGTCTGATCTCATCTTAACCTTTCACACTCCCTCCTATGGTTTACATTCATCTGAGACCACCCAGTCTTATCGGTGTAGAGTCAGAGGTCTAACGTGTGTGTGGTCAGGGAAGTTTGTGTGCACCTTGACGTAGATTGATGTAGATTTTGTGCTGTAGAGTGCAGAGTGCAGTACAAAAATAGATTAAGGTGGAGCCATAAATTCTCAGATCAAAGAAATCAAGGAAATTGGGACGAGAGAGAAGTTACAGCTCAGGATAGAGGCACCAGGTTATGGAGAACTGTTCTATAGGCCTGTAAAAATGACAAATGACATGTGTATATACATATGTGAGTGGTTCTCACCACAGCGGTAATGCAGAGAAGGCTCTGGCAGAACAGTATGGTGAGCCATGAACGGTTTATGGACCAGAGTCTCTGAGGTGCATTCACTACTGAAATTCTGAAATTCGCTACTGGATTCACTGTGTATTTTACAGGATGAGTTTAGAGCCTGCCTTCTTCAGCTCTAAGAGCTTTAGGGAGTGAGCGAAGGGGTTTTCACTGCTCTTGTGTGCCCCAGGAGATGTAGTCGGGACGTGTGGCGGCGCTGTATTCGTCCACGAGCTGCTGAACCACCTCGCGAGAGTTATCCAGCTCGTCAAAGTTGTCCTTGAATATGTCCTCCTTCCTGAACTGCTCGAGGAAGGCCTCCCTCTTCCTCAGCTTATCATACTGACGACAGGTACGCTCAAACAGCTAGGAGTGAGGGAGAGGAGAACAGAAATGAAAATCTCAAAGCTCAAATCTAGCCTTTCTACATATAATACGTCAGGTTTTTTCCCCACATTTTGGACCGATGAATTTCCACGACTTCTGCAGTCATCTGTAATTACTGGATATGGATTTTTAAAAACATGTCATAGCAACTGCACCCAAGAACAGTTGAGCATAACCAGACAACCTTATATTTGCTATAGAATTTTCCAGGCCGGTATATCACAAATATTTTTAAAAATGGCTTGATATTTTGACATTTCGTAATTATGGAAACTCTGTTCAGTGGTGTTTGGGGTTCTGAGGAAATAACTAATTAACTTAATTATTTACTATAGTAATTATACTTATTTACAACAATAATTTTCCTTTTATGGCTGATAACCGATAATTTATAATTAATAGTATTTTATCAAAAAAAACAAAATAAAACATTAAAATGAAAATCAATCGCTTTGCTATTGAAAATTATAATGTACAGTATGAAAAATGGAGGTTAATTTTGAGATTAATATCTTTAGCTAAAGATTACATCTAACAATATTATCAAATTGAGTGTTAGATGACGGCAAAAACCTAAATGTAAAAATAGAACAATTGAGCATGAAAATGTAGTCAATTATTTATAACAAATAGTCCAAAATTGGCTGTTTTACACCGATAAAAATAAAAATAAACAAATTAACAGTTATTCAGCAAGAAAGTATAACATTTATGAAGCGACAAAAAAAAAACTATTTTAATAAATGCCATTCTTCTGAACTTTCTATTCATCAAAGAATCCAAAAAAAAAAAGAAAGTATTAGTTTTAGTATTAGTAGTTTCCACCAAAATATTAAGCAGCACAATTGTTTTCAACATTAATAAAAATAAGAAGAACAGTTTCTTAAGCAGCAAATCAGCATATTAGAATGATTTCTGAAGGATCATGTGACACTGAAGACTGGAGTAATGATGCTGAAAATTCAGCCTGGCCGCAACGGGAATAAATTATTTGAAAATATCTTAAAATAGAAACTATTATTTTACATTTTACAAATATTTAACAATATTACTGATTTTACTGTATTTTAATAAATGCAGTCAAAAATCTGACCCAATCACCAATATAGTACCTAGTTCAAACCCATTTTAGAGCAGTTCAGTCATGGAGAAATTAGGGTCAGGTCTTACTGAAGAGATGCTGGTGTGATTAGCCATCATAAGACCACTGACACGATGAGCTGAGGGCAGGTAGGGAGATCGGCGGGATAGTGCCACTTGAATACTAGCTGGACCCCAAGGGATGAAATTAGCTAACTTCCTCTCCCTGATTCTCTGCAGACTCTTATGTACCTGAAAAAGACACATTTAAACATGAGGACATGCACATATAACTTAAAATGTGCTGTGTTTATCTAACATGCTCACACCTGTGTGGGGTCCACCTCTCCCTGAATGATGTTGAGAATGGCAATGTAGCAATGATTGGTCTGACGGTCTCGGCCTGTGGACACCATGACATTCTTGGGCTGCAGGAGTCTCCTCATCACATCAAGAACTGTTGTTTTCCTCACACTTGCCACCTGAAATGATGTTAATTTTTAACAAAAATATTACAACCAAGAGTGGACACAAAGAGAGAAATAAAATTAGAAAAGTAATGTTGTTACTAATGAAAAGTACAGACAGATATAGATAGACAGGCAGACAGGCAGAACGATCAAACAGATAGACAGACAGACATGCAGAGAGGCAGAACAATCAAACAGATAAGATAGATAGATAGACAGACAGACAGACAGACAGAGACACAGACAGACATGCAGACAGGCAGAATGATCAAATAGCGATAGATAGATAGACAGACAGACAGACAGACTAGGTAGTTGCCTATATAGACTGCAGAAAGCAGTTTACTAGACTTTCATAACAGAGCTACAAAGTTCCTTTGCATTTCTGCAAAGTATCTAAATGCAAATCCGCATGTTGACCAACTTACGGACTGATCGGTGGTCAGCGGCGTGTATCCAGTCATGAGGAAGTGGAGGCGGGGTGTGGGGATGAGTGACGCAATCAGACCAATCAGATCATTGTTCATATATCCAGGATAACGGAGAGTTGTCGTGCTTGCTGACATTATTGTGGACACCTGTTAAAGAAAAGCACACGTGTCTTTAGACAATCCAATTGGAAGGGGGAAAAAAACAGACCAGTCACCTTTATTTTTATTTTATATTATTGTGTTGTTTTAATTATTTAGGTGCTCTAATGGTACACTTGAAATGTATGTGTAAAAGCAGCTGGTGTTTAAGAACACGATAGCCTAGCCTGGTGAAACAGGTTTTCTATTAGTACTCTGGACACCCTTTACAGAAATCTATGCACTGTATTGTTAAATTTGACCATTTCATATGACCAAGTCTATTAGAGGTGATGAAGACAGTGATGGATGAGTTGACAAAGTGAACTATTCACCTCAGAGCAGGGTGCTGTAAGAATGGGCGTATAAGAGGAAAGCATAGATGAGCGCTGCACGGGATGTCACTGGTTATTTATTACCACCTCATACATTTTCTTGACAGTCGCATATTTATATATACTGAAATCATTCTCTTATTTGTCTCGTGGCTAAACAAACTCACAGTTGGCTTTAAAGTTAGGTTGGCTTTCTGATTGTCTTAAGTATGTTAATGCACATCTTATCGCAGGAGAGCTGCAAGCGCCCAACTGTGATTAATAAGGAGTGACTCTTCTGTCCCTACATGAACCACACCAGGTCGGTCCCTCTATGTGCTGCAGGGATGGGCTTTAAAATAAAAAGGACACTGGGTTGGATGCATCAGCTCAAGACAGATGAATAGGGCCCTGTATTTTAATTTGTAAATGACAGACTTTTAAAACTCACCAGTTGGTTGATCTGCGAGAACGAGGGGTTCTGAATGTGCAGCCGGTCTGTGGCGATTCTATTCAAAGCTGTATTGTCCAGCACCACCTGAAAGAGACATGGAGACAGAAAGAAATTAGGTTTTTAACTACATGTCAAGACTGCGTGTTGTAGGTCTTTTCGGGTCCTAAGATCTGTACCCAATCAGTCGACAAATCCATTTTTGAACGGAATTGACAATGCTATTGTGACGAGCGGGGGCGGGGCCGAGAGCCGTGGGAACGGAGCGAGGCCGGTGGAGTAATTGATAATGAGCGACACCTGCATCACTCACCGGTCTCGAGTCCCACGGAGGAGCTCCGGTGGGATAAAAGGAGGAGTGACGACAGTGAAAGACGAGAGAGGACCAGGCCTGGATTTTATTTTGTGCTTTGTGTGCGGCAGTCGTCCGCGAGGGGCTGCCGCTTTACTTTCATTTTGTGTTTGTTTATTTTATTATTAAAGTTTTGTTTAAGTGTTCGCCAGTTCCCACCTCCTCCTTCCCGACCTACGAACATTGTTACAGCAATTTAAATTTGAATTCAGATAGCAGCAGTATGCAAAACTGCAATGATGCCAACATGGCCAAGGTCATCGGTTCGATTTTCAGAAAACACAAATGGACATAAGGTATGTCTTAAAAACACTGCAAGTCGCTTTAGACAACAGTGTCTGCCAAATGAATAAATGTAAATAAGTGGAATCAAAATGAAAGAAATTCTTTGTTGTAAGAGTTGTATCAAGAATTGCCATCTTGCTTACAGTTACAGTGTCAACAATGTGTCACAATGTCAATATTTATTTTACAACAGAATTTCATATACACTTTTTTTATTATTAAAGTAATCTGAAAACAATGTGGCTAATATTATGTGGTATGGAAAAATTACAATCTCTTTTAATGGCCGCGTAAATGATTATTATTATTTTTTTAAGTTCAACATGATGTGTGTCTTGGCAAATTTAATTCAAATTTCAGCTAATGAACAAAGACAACTGAATCTTAAAATTTACTTTGTCCCTCATTTGTATTATATTTATACAATATATATTGTATATCTTAGGGCTGTGCAAAAAATCGAATGCGATTTTTCATGCGCATCTCGTCAGTAAAGCGGCTCCTGTGATTAGTAGTAAATCTCCAGCACGTGCTTTCAGATGGAGCGGGCGAATTTGTGTAGCTTGTCAGTGAACTACGGCTCTGTGTAGTAAATGCCGCTCCATCTGAAAGCACGTGCTGGAGATTTACTACTAATCACAGGAGCGGCTTTACTGACGAGATGTGCATGAAAATCGTATTCGATTTTTTTGCACAGCCCTAGTATATGTACAATATTTTTGTATACAAGCTTGAATGTTTGTGAGAATTTTTTTTAAAGAACTGAAATCTTGCTTGATTTCATTTAAATTTGCTTCTACGATGAACAAAAGTCTTGTTTACAAAAGTCCTTGTTTTACAAAACAGTCCTAGTTTAGAACAACAAGGTGGTAAATAAATTATAACAGAAATGCCTTTCTTTTCAAATAAGAGTTAAGAATAATGCCTCAGACTTGGGAGTTAAGTCTAGATCTGTATTCTCATCAAAGAAATACAGAAAGTCATCTACCTCTATTAACCTCCTAATCTTTTGTGCCGACTGTCTGATCTGACATTATTAAATCAGCCAGAGACGATAATGAAGCTAGCAGACAGCTGCAAGAAACACAATATGCATAAAACAGATCTTACCCTTTACTAATGACATTTGCTCCACTAAAGCTCAATCTATTCTAATCCGCAGTCCTCACACATGGAGATTTGCTGGAGATATGAATAATAATGTAATGCTTAAGTCTTTTGCTATGGTTGATCAAACCCATATATCCCTTTAAAACTCAAATAAGGATATACAAACACAATTACTGGCTCCTCAGTCAATATGATGTTTGTTGAATAAATATTTGTCCAATCATGTGCTGATGGATATCAGTATGAAAGTAAAATAGCAAGTATTGACATATCTATAAACCTCCAGTCCAGATGTACAGATATGACAGCACTCTGCATGGTTTATGAAAAGAACCCAGGGACCAAGCTATTGATAATGAGGAGGAAATGGAAGGAGAGAAGTGCATAATCACATAGGACTGACCCTATTTTCTCCATCCGCTGCTGTTTTGGGAATGAAAGCAGGAGAGGAAGAAAGAAGGTCTGTTTGGGAAGGTGGATTGTGTAACGGAGGAAATGTGCAGTTAGAGTAGCAGGCTGTATATGTGAGGGACTCTGTTTCAAATAGAAACACATTCATTTGAGATCCACAACCCTGGAATGTGTGTGTGTGTGTACCGGTGTATAACACTGCCTCCCGAATTCTAGGCCAGCTGAAAAGTTTAGCAGAGTGTGTGTAAAAGTGCATGTTCATTCACTCACCACACAGTCTGCATTCTGGGTCAGTCTCTTTAGCGTCAGAAGAGAATTATATGGCTGTACGACAACATCACTCATCTCATCTTGGTTAGGAAAGACAGAGTAGGTCTGAACCAGTTTTTTAGGATACCTAAAAAAGACAGAAGAATGTTTAAGGCACAAGAACATGCGCCCAGCTCAACACTGCTGGTGCCCTTGAGGTTGCACACGCAATGGTATTAAACACACCCCTAAAGAGAGGTAATTACACCCGGTGATGGCTGCTGCCTGCATCTCCCTCTACTTACACTGACTGCCACCCAAACGCTTCATGACTGAAAGTCTAGACGAACAATGCAGAGGGTGTGGATCTGTGCTTCAGGAGAGGGAGTGTGGACTGCAAAAATCAGTCAGAGCAGGGGGATTCAAAGTTGTTTTGAGTCCTATATCAGTGAATTGTGTTTTGGCACCTGTCGTTCAGTCGCTCCAGTAGGTAGGACCCGAGACCAGATCCTGTTCCCCCGGCAATAGAGTGGCAAAGCACAAACCCCTAAAAAAGCAAAAACAGAATATTTAACATACAAAACACATGTATATGAGTACTAAGATGCTTCAATAGGAAATATTTACGTGTGGTAACGTATCGTAGTGATGTTTACACTACTGTTCAAAAGTTTAAGATCAGTGAAATTTATTTTGAAAAGTTAAACTTTAAAGACATTTATAATGTTACTAGGGGTGTGCGATATATATCGTCTGCGATAATATCGTAATTGTTGTTTTAACGATGTGCGATTTGACATTATCGAGTATTTTGCAAAAACCATTCAAAACATCCCTATACAGCGCACGCATACATTACGTGAAGTCTAGACTAGTGCGTGTGCGCATTTAGTGTTTTCTTTCACTGCATGATTCAGTCTCTTAAAATGCATTTAGAATGATCACAAATTCAAGACATGATGGCAGAAAATGTATATATTTATACCACTTTATATAGTTATTCAATTTCACACGAAGAGTGCCGTTTTTCTCCAAAGATTACAAATGTGACATTGAATTCAATAAACAATAAGTTAATTAAGAG
>NW_015505306.1:684906-690082 GCF_001515645.1 Sinocyclocheilus grahami | reverse complement strand
GACTTGCTGCCACCTGCTGGCGGTTTTAATTTCAAATTTCGGCTTTTTCTTTTCTTTTTTATTTTTTTTTATTTTTTTCATGTTTTAAATCATTTCAAATATCAGTATTCAACGTTTTATGTTTAATATATCAAAACATTATTTATGCATTTGTAATTGCAGGTTAAATGCATTCATGTCTTGCATTAAACAAAATACATGTGTGTAAATACATCTGCCACTTCAGATGCAGCTTCTGTGTTGATTTAATTTGCTTGGTAACAGCCCAAATGTCTTATTATTCTAATTCCCTGATTAAATGTAAGAATTTGACTCAAAAGATAATGGACACTTTTAGAAAAAATGGCTTTATAAAGGTAAAAATGCCCATAAAATGCAAAAATCAGTTTAAACTTATTGGAAAAGATTAATTTATCAGTATGAACTGACCACCACACAGAATATGAAGAATATTAAAAACATTAGGAGTAAGCTGTCTTCGGCAGTCCTTAAGGTACCAGCACAATAACACATTCCGCAAAATATCGTCTAATTATCGTTATCGATAAAATCCCAGAAAATATCGAGATATAATTTGTCAATATCGCACACCCCTAAATGTTACAAAAGATTTCTATTTCAAATACATGCTGTTTTTTTAATTTTTCAAAGAATCCTGAAGAAAAATATCAGTTTCCACAAAAGTATTAAGCAGCACTGTTACTGTTTTCAACAGTGGTAAAAAACAAACAAGAAATGCTTCCTGAGCATATTAGAATCATTTCTGAAGGATCATGTGCCACTGAAGACTGGAGTAATGACTGTTGAAAATTCAGCCATGCGTCACAGGAATAAATTACATTTCAAAATAAATAAAAATAGAGAGCAGTTATTTTAAATTATAATAATATTTCACAATATATTACTGTGTTTATTGTATTTTTGACCAAATAAATGCAGCCTGGGTGAGCATAAAATACTTATTTCAAAAACATTAAATCTGTCCCCAAACTTTTGAAGTTAATGTAAATCAAATAATTTAAACGGAATTATTTGACTGAATAATTGCACTTAACAGGGAGTTAAATAAAAAACAATTTCAGAAATATAAACACTTTGCTGGAATATATTTTAAAGGTATAATTCAGCCAAAAATAAATATGGTCAATTCTATTACAATCTTCCTCTCAGAACATCATGAAATTTATCACATGTTGGGTAAATTGAGGGAGTGTTTTTTTTTTTTTGCCCCCACATTTTAAATATCTGGGGATTTTTTTGCCCCAAGCCCTAACTAATTTCTGTGACGTTCTCTCACCTTTCGGCAGTTATGCATGCAACTGACTGCTAACATCATCCTCCAAACCACTCCCTAACCTCCACTTACATTCAAGTTATACATGTGCATGCACACACCAGTAATTGTGGGTAATAAAGTGAATGACACAGATTACGCAGGGAGGGCTGAGTCTGTTGATTTAATGGGAAGAACATCTGTATCTTGTAAATTAAGAGTGTAAAAAAAGCATAAAATAGCACTTTTGTACAACCATCTGTGGACAATCACATACATGTATAAATGTAGCTATATGCATACATCGGTCTATGTATGTTAGCAACCTAAAAAAAGAACAGACGAAGCACTGCAGAAAGGGGTACAGGAGAAAAAAAGCAACAGGAAAAAAAAGGAAGTACGTCAAATGGTACGTCACTTTACCATCTGGAGATCATTAGAAAGTGTTTTAAAAATCTGAATCTGTTTAAAAAACCCAAATATTCTCCAAAAGTTAGAGAAAACGTAAATTAATGAATGAATGACACACAACCAAAGGGTAAAAACCAACCCATTCATAAGAAGCTACTTTTCCAGCTTTTATTTCTAACTAAATTTGATATTGTCTGCTAAACCACTTCTTTCAGACAAAGTGTACAGTAATTGAGTCATACCTCCAGACTGTCACTGCCATCTGCCTCTCTGTCAATGATGTCAAAGATGTCCTCATGGATTTTTTCTCCCTGAAATTAACAAATGTCGACCACAATTTAATTAGAAAACAAGTTAAAGTTGTCAAACATGAACATGTAATCCCCCCCCCCCCTATTTTTTTAAACAAAAAGTCTAATTCTTGTATAATAATTATATTTGCATTTTTATAACCACATCGTAACTGAGACAGGGCCTGAATGTCATTTTAGTAAATAGGGGGGGGGGGGGGGGGGTGTCCCCTTTGGGTGTCTCTGGGGGGGGGGTTTCCCCCTTAGGTGACTCTTGTAGGGGTTTTTTTTTGGGAGAGGAGGTTAATGTTTAATCACTCAATGTATTTGTATACCTACAATTGATGCAATGTGCTGAATCATTTATCTTGTTAGAAAGATACAGAAATTTGAAAGTGTACAACTTTCACTAAATTATGAAATGGGGTAATTTTTGTTGTGCAACTGCCAACGCAGCGAAAATGCATTTGATTTCAAACTTTTAACTAAATTAATTTTAACTAAAAATGAAACTGGAAAAATAAAGTACATACCGATTTAAAGGGGTCATGAACTGAGAAAACACAATTTCCTTGATCTTTTGACGTATAAGAGGTCATTGTACTATAAAAACATCCTGCAAGTTTCAGAACTCAAAACTTTCTTGTTAGTCTAAAAACAGCTTCTGTTGAAGCCAATCTGCTAAAACGACAGGTTGTGGAATGTGCCACTTTATGACGTAATAGTGTGGCTAAACCCTGCCTCTGCAGAAGATCTACGCCTGCTTCTACTTCACTGCCTGTTTAGCCCCGCCCCCTGATTCGCACATGTAGTGTAAATAACGAGAGAGGCAAACACAGGTCTATGCAGAAACCAAACAATAAAGATGCTCCGAAGTAGACTTGTGCGATTCGATAATGTGATATATTACGGTAATGAATATGCACGATATTGTTATCGTGGGCACTTCTAAATACCGTGAATAATTATATATTACAAATTATTCAGAATTTTGAATACATTTTAAGAATACATTTCCCATCAACTGGTCAAAATGCATAACACCGCTGTATACTGCCTGAAAGACGAGTGCGCACTCTGATGTAAATAAGCTCGGACGAGAAGCACATGGCGGAACATGTGAGAGACGCTCTGGATGAAAGCGTACTTTCACTCTCTGACAGCAGATGGCGGATCAGCAAGAGCTTGATGGGGCGACACGGAATGAAAACGTTTTTTAGGAGTTGCGGCAATAGAGGCGGTGCAACTATAACGACATGTGGATAATCCCGCCCACTCTAAAGCGGTACTGAACTGCAGTGGAAACGCAAACCGAGCCGAGCCGTGTCGTACCGTACTGAGCCGTGCCGAGCCGAGTTGTACCACGCAGTGGAAAAGCGCCATAACATCACTCAGTGTACCTGAGAGAAGCCACTGGCCCAGTTGTTACCGGCTCCACCACCATGCTCAGACAGGTAGATGTTCTCTGGGTTGTACAAGTTGGCATAGGGGGAGTTCAGGATGGTGTGGATGACTCGGGGCTCCAGGTCCAACAGCACAGCACGAGGGATGTAGTGCTCATCATCTGCCTGAAGGGGGTGAAACAGAGGAGAAAAAGATCAATGGAAATTACATTTTCATAAGTGCTTCTCAATACTCCTTACAAGGAAAGGACAAAAGGATGCTCAATTTCAGAAATGAGAAGCAACTCAGGTCTACTTAAGATGCTTATGATTACTCGTGCAGCTTGAGACTGCAAAATGAAAGCATCCAAGAGAATTCGAGAATATATCTTTCAATGTATGATATCTGTAGTGCAGACTACTGCTGCTTTACATTATGGTTGAACGATGTATAGGCCACACTGACATACCGGCAGATAGGCTAGTTAGCATCTTTTACTAATCGTCATCGACCATCGATTTTCACATTGCTGAGAAAATCAAAGCATTAATAGAAAGGCAAATGCAATATTACGTTCTCATATCCGAGCAAATACAAAATCTTTAGTATAATCTTTTAGATATTCAAATAGTCTTTGAATATCTAATAAATATTTAATTCCACCAACCACAAAATGTTTGTGAATCTAGCAGTTAGATACTTAGAAGTGTGCATTTGTAGCCTAGATTAAAAAGTGTGTACTGTACTCTGTGAGTGATGGGCCAGACTAAATTAACTTTTTTATGCAAAAAACTATAATAGCATTTCAGAGTCAAGACTGCAATCAAAATTATAAAGTGGTTTGTTTTTCATCAGGTTCAAATTATTTTTGTCATATTGATTTTTCTAAATGTTTATTTCTCATTTATTAATTATTTAAAATAAATACATTTTATTGCAGAATGTGTTATTTACTATCTTTAAATTAAATGCTTTGATATCATTCATATATATTTTTATTCGTCACCCGGCTCTCTAAAATATTGGCATCACCATCAAAAAATCCATATCGGTCGATCACTAGTTTACATACCACACAACTAGCCATAATACAGAGGACATTACTATAATACTGTGACTCACAATCTATTCACATCAGAAGAGAGCTTTAACACCGAATGCCTCATTTCAGAAGAAATATAAGCAGTCCCTTTGAAAACATTAGGATTTCACTGCAGTTTCTGTGAAATAACTCATTTTGATCTTTAATTGGAATAGTCTTTTGGTCCGAAAAAATGGAAGCTTTATTTCAAATTAATTTTCCGTCAGATTGTCAAAAGGCCTCCACATAATGACTGTAAAGGGATAATGGACTTACAACAGCTGCAAACATGTGAACCTGGCTCCACCTGGTGGTCAATTATGTGAACACCTAACTAACTAATGAAGAATCTTATTGACATGTTACATTTTCTTTTAAAGTCGCGTGAACCGGAAGTTGCTGCCGACTTTATTTCAGTGTAGTGACCTATTTCCAGCTGAAACGGACTATTGAATAGAGGGCGGGGTTTTATTGTTGCGCTCCTCCTCTCTGTCTCTCACTCATACAGGGTTTCTGCAGACTTGAACAAGTTCAATTTAAGACTTTTTAAGACCTTTTTAAATACCACCTTATATGAAATTTAAGACCTAAACCTGTAATGGAAATACACATTTTATTACATACATATATGTAATATTTAACGTGTATAAATTAAAAAGAAAACAAAATAGCAATGCTGTAATAAATGGTATTTATTACTATGATATACAGTGAACTTTTCATGTCAGCAGACAATAT
>NW_015505306.1:682580-684818 GCF_001515645.1 Sinocyclocheilus grahami | reverse complement strand
CATACTTTTCAACATACTTCTCAACTGAACTACCAGTAAGTGACGGCAAGTCACTTAATGAGTGAGTATTGAGTCATTCATTCAACTGATTGAGTGTGTCATCATGCTGCTATCTTAAGGACCTTCGTGGACAGCTGACTCCTAAAGTTTTTGATATTCTTCATATTCTGTGTGGTGGTCAGATAAGTTTAAATAGATTTTTACCTTTTATGGGCATTTTACCTTTATAAAGCCATTTTTCTATAAGTGTGCATTATCTTTTGAGTCAAATTCTTACATTTAATCAGTGAATAAGAATAAGACATTTGGGCTGTTACCAAGCAAATTAAATCAGTATCAACAAAATTCATCTTTGCAATCCAGACATAAAGCTGCATCTGAAGTGGCATTTAGATGTGTTTACACACGGTTTAATGCAGAACATGAATGCATTTAACCTGCAGTTACAAATGCATAAATAATGTTTTGATATATTAAACATAAAACATTGAATACTGATATTTGAAATAATAAAAAAAATGAAAAGATACTTTAAATGTGAAATTAAAAGCGCCAGTAGGTGGCAGTAAGTCACTGTTAAGTGAGTCATTGCGACTGAACCGAATCATTTAAACCGTTGATTCATTCAGGAACAAAACACAGTCTTGTTGCTCAGAGACGCAAAACAGCACTGTGACTGTGTTTGGAATTATTTTTATTGGCGAAATAGAGCAAAAACGGGCAATATGGTGTCTAAAACGTAAGTCTCTTAATAAAACTTCTAGTTTATTGAACTGTTGTAAAAAATTAACATCACATTTGTATATGGTAATTTTTGGAGAAAAAAAGGCATTCTTCTGTGTGAACTTGAGTATAAATATACACATTTTCTGCCCCCATGTCTCGAATTTGTGATCATTCCGAATGTATTTTAATAGACTGAATCATGCAATGATCAGGCAGAGCGCACTGCAAATACGCACACGCACTAGACTTCACGTAATGCGTGCACTCTGTAGGTGTTTTGAATATTTGTTTCTTTTGCGTTGTGAGAATATTGAGCAAAATAGCTCACTTGTCATGGTGTTATTTAACTATGTTATGAATAAACTAAACATTTTGAATTTTTACCTCAGTGTGTTTCTTCTGAGTTTATGTGTGCAGTCATGCTCATTTGTTCTGAAGTCTCGAGACAAACAGAGTGAGCCTCAGCGCGAGCTTGTATTCTGTATTCTGCTAACTTGCTGCAATTCTCTCTGATGACGCAGTAACTTACCGTGGGAAGAACAAATCTTTGGTCTGTCCAATGATTGTAAAGTCATTAGGTCCGTCAGACTGAAGATATTTTAGCGGTAATGAGACCAAAAATAATTAAGACCCATCGAATCCGAATTTAAGACATTTTAAGACTTTTTAAGGCCTTATATTAGGAAAACGTTATTTAACACTTTTTAAGGACCCGCGGACACCCTGCTCATAGCAATCTAACGGTTAGAGGGGTGTGTTTAAGGATATTCTGCCCAAGCCGTCAAACTGACATCATCAGAGAAGGAATGCCATTCCAGAGTGGAAGTAAATGTTCAGATTTTGATTAAAGATTACCAAAACAAATTATTTTTTTCAGCGGATTAACTTGCATGGATTAATTGTTAACATCAAGACTAGCAATGTGCGCTAGTAAAGTAAATAAAGTTTAAAGGTTTTTCACTTTTCACATTACTTATGACCCCTTTAAGGCAGGGTTCAAATGTACCGAAATAACTCTTTATTTAAATAAGCCAAAAAACAAATATACAAACAGGCAGAAAGAACAGACATAGAGCGCATCACTGACGCAATGCTTGACGTAAGATGTATGTGTTTACATCAAAGCTGCGCGCCAGTTTAAATGGCAGGTTACTTGTTAAATTTCTGTATATGTACATGTACAACCACAAATATTAACGAAGTAAACATATTTTATTCATTGCCTTAATATAACATTGTGTTAGTGGCTAAATTGCATTGCAATTAATCAGGGGTCACCAAACTCGGTCCTGGAGGGCCGGTGTCCTGCAGAGTTCAGCTCCAGCCAAGATTCTTTATCAAATTTATTTAAATTATTACATTCTGTAAATATGTAGTAAGAGACCCATTTATTTGGTTTGAAATAAGAACATTTTCTAAAATTGTATATATATATATGCATTCTTAACATTTTACACACACACACACACACATTTATTTTTATATATATATATATATATATATATATATATA
>NW_015505306.1:598517-682474 GCF_001515645.1 Sinocyclocheilus grahami | reverse complement strand
TATATATATAGAGGGGCCTCTTAATAGAATCTTAATTTCTAATTTAATAGGTTTTGTTCTGTTTTTGCATTTATATGTAAAGAATATACTGGAAGTGAATTTAATTTTTTTTTTTTTTTTTTCATTTTGATATATTGCGACATTCACTTTTGGCCCTCGGCCCTCAATCAAGTTGGATTTTTGGTCCTTCATTGTGAAAAATTTGGGCACCTCTGCACTAAAGTATAAGACATATAAACCTTTAAAATAAAACACAAAATGTCATCAGTATTTTTAATTATAAAAGCTATTTGGGATGTTATGTCTTGCTGTTTTATAAACCATACCGAAAAATCATCTTCCTGAATACTATGCCAATAATCGAAATGACAATTTGATTTATTAGAAGTTTACTTTTAAACTACCCTCTTGAAACCCTTTCATAACAAACAAACGTGTCGTTTTTGTTTGGGACGTTTTGAAAGTAGGCCTACTTAACGAATGATTGGTGAAGGCATTTGAAGAGAGAGCTGACTGAGAGAGGTGTTGGTTAACAAAGGGCGACATTTGTATAATATAAATAAAGAAGAAAGACAAATAAGAACTGCTTATGGTAATAGAAGGGATGATACAGTTATATCTCGATTGAGAATTGGACACTCTACTCTTAATAAATCACTCCAGATGATAGGAAGACATAAATCTGGTCAGTGTAATCATTGTGGACTTCCAGAAACTGTAGAGCATGTGCTGATTAACTGTAGGGCATATGAAAGGGAAAGAATACAGTTAAAAGAGGAATTAAAATCTGCCGGCATTAATTCTATGACATTACAGAATGTGTTAAACAGTTCTCATTAAGGTTATAAAGCTCTTATTAATTTTCTGAAAATAACAAATGTATATAATAAAATATAGGTATAACAAACAAACGTGTCGTTTTTGTTTGGGACGTTTTGAAAGTAGGCCTACTTAACGAATGATTGGTGAAGGCATTTGAAGAGAGAGCTGACTGAGAGAGGTGTTGGTTAACAAAGGGCGACATTTGTATAATATAAATAAAGAAGAAAGACAAATAAGAACTGCTTATGGTAATAGAAGGGATGATACAGTTATATCTCGATTGAGAATTGGACACTCTACTCTTAATAAATCACTCCAGATGATAGGAAGACATGAATCTGGTCAATGTAATCATTGTGGACTTCCAGAAACTGTAGAGCATGTGCTGATTAACTATAGGGCATATGAAAGGGAAAGAATACAGTTAAAAGAGGAATTAATATCTGACGGCATTAATTCTATGACATTACAGAATGTGTTAAACAGTTCTCATAAAGGTTATAAAGCTCTTATTAATTTTCTGAAAATAACAAATGTATATAATAAAATATAGGTAGAAGGATTTTTTTTATTAGCATTTCCCTTGATATCATCGCCTCACACTCCATCCCAGTAGGTGGTGGAAAATGCACCAAAAGCTGGTTTGCCAACCGTCATTAAACATCAAAAGAAGAAGAAGAAGAAGAGAGGTGTTGGTTATTATTCAGCAGCTCTGACTGTACATCCCACTGGATTATGCACTTATTGTAATGTACAAGAGACAGTGAAGCATATACTGTTAGACTGCAAAAAATATGAAGAAGATAGGGCAGAATTAAAGGCACAAATGGATGAACAAAGCATGACACTTGAGCATTTATTAGGGAAAACATCTGGGAGAATACGCAATTTATTAATGTTATTTTTGAAAAACACTGGGTTAAGTGAAAGAATTTAATAGGGTAAATATTTGTTGTTATTTTTTGTAATCTGATATTTATTTATTTTTTCTCTTCCCTCTCCGCTCCTTTGATGTCAGTCTAATTGCCCACACTCCAGTCTAGTAGGTGGCGGTAATGCACCTTTGAGATGAGTTGCCAACCGCCATTAAACCTGAAAGAAGAAGAAGAAGAAGCTCTGACTGTAATCCTGATGCCATTGGCCAGATCAAGCCCGTCCTCCGCGGCTCCCGAGACGATAACAACGACTGGACATGACAGCAGCACGGTGACAACACTAAAGAGGACCCTTGCAGACACTTAAACCTGTAAATATGGCAAATTAGACCCAATAATGGGCTTTATTTCACATTTGCTCTGTATCAACGGCGGCAGCCTCTTGAACGCACGAGGTCTGGCTACTGCTGTTCTGCCCTGAGCGGCTTCAGGCTAAGCTAGCGCGCCATATATACATCCAGATCATTTCCAAGGCACCGGTTTTATTTGTAGCATCATATTACTATAGATTGTGTATTTTTGCTGTCACGTTTTTCCAAACACGTAAGTATGGCTCATACGGGTGGAGCGGAAGACGCGACTGAAGGGAGCGGTTGCACGGGGCCGCTGCGCTCCCGCGTCGGCCTCAGGAGCGGCTCGTGCTCCGGCGAGAGTCAAGAGCAGCTTCGCGCGGTGAAAGCAACGCTGCTTGAGCGGTTGGGACCGCACGAGCGCCTGCTCACCTATCTGCAGTCTGTGTTATTGTGGGAGAGACCCTTTCACAGCGCCCTGCTGTACACGGCCGCCAATGTCATGTTCTGGTGAGTGGATGAGCTTTATCTCCATGGATTTATCTCTGCTCGGGCTCTGTTTACAATCTAACGCTTTCCGTTGAAACGTTTACATTATTCATGAAGGTTTGAGGATGTTGTATAAGCCTTTCTTGTTTTATCTGGATGCATATGTGTCTCTGTTCCAGACTTTTGCCCCTTTAATTTAAGATAAGAAACAGATGGTCAGGCTGGGTGCCTATATTTAGACAGTGAGCTCTGGCTGTATTGGTGTTACTGTGAAGACAATGCTGTGTGCACACACTTTGTGAATTACTTTGTTATTGACGGGACAATTACGTTTAATCTTGTATTAGGTACCATGTTTGACTGTTAAGCAGAGATCAGTTTGCACTGCATTTCTGTGTCCTAAGTATGTTGCATGTTGTCTTCCACCTCCTACTATAACTATGTAGCACTAAGACAGACACTGCCATGCACATTATTGTATATTTCTCTCACTCTCTGTGTGTGTGTGTATACATTTTATATGTTAGTGTAATATTAATATTATAATATTATTATTACATTAATCATGACGTTGAGATTTAATTCTAATTTTATTAAAATTTAAAACAAATTGTATTTTTATAATAATAATTATTTATTAAAATTTAATAATAAAGCCAACTAGCATATTATGTTCCCAAACCGGTTTGTTGGGCCTGGCCTTACAGTGGTATGATTTCTTGTTCATGCCTTAAAGGGGTGGTTGATTATGATTTCACTTTTTTAACTGTAGTTAAAAGTGTAATGTTGCTGTTAGAGCATAAACACCACCACTGCAAACTTACGGCACTCAAAGTTCAATGCAAATGGGGATATGTTCCTTTAAAGAAATCGCTGTTTAAGGACTACAAAAAAACAGCTGGTATGGACTACAGCTTCTTCCCAGGTTTGTGACACTTTTTTTTTTTTTAAACGAAGCATGAACACATGTTACACTGCACCCCATAAACACAATCAAGCCTTCGAAAAAAGCTGATCAACCACCCCCTTTAAGACTTTAATCAGGCCAGCCTGAGCCTAATTAATACAGACTTTGACATTTGAGCTAATAAAGCCAACATTAGTTCAAAATAGACCCTATTTACTTTCTTAATGCATGTCCTGGTCTTATTATGAGTTATTGATTTGTGCAGTTATTACAAAGAAAATACAAGAAATCTTGCTTGTTTGTAGGTGACCAAATACTTATTTTACAGAGGAGTTTACCAATTAATTCTTTAAAAATCCTACAATGTGATTTTCTGGATTTTTTTTCCTCATTTTGTCTCTCATAGTTGAGGTATACCTATGATGAAAAATACAGGCCTCTCTCATCTTTTTAAGTGGGAGAACTTGCACAATTGGTGGCTGACTAAATACTTTTTTGCCCCACTGTAGTTTGCCTTTAATCAAAATTTAATAACATGCTCTTCCTCTGAAATTACTTCCCTTTTCTGTTGATAAAATAATAATAATCCAAATAATAATAATAATCAATAGCCAAATAGCTATTTAAGAATTCATGCAAACGTATGTTAAGGCTCCATTCTGATAGGTAACACCCACTTTTTGCCATCCTATTCAAATCCTTAATGGATAAAGTCCTGATAATTTGGCCTCCTTTCTTGGAAAAATGTGATATTACAGAATTGGGTTGTGAGCGAGATTTCATGTTGACTACATGCTATAAAGAATGCTTAACAAGTCTGAAAAGCTTTAGGTGAAATGCTTCAAGAGGGATGTGCAGGGAACAATTTTTGGATGGCTCACTCTCTTTTTCTTTACGGTTCAGGCATGCAGTCTTCATTCACTTAGTGCAGTCACCCTCTCCATCAGAGAAATATTCTCCCTGATCTTATTATCTCCTTTTATTTGCTTCAGTGAACAGCAGAGGAACCGCTTGTGGCATTTCTGTGCTTGTAAAGACATTTGTATATAATTTTTTTAACCACAGCCTAGGCCATGCAGAAATAAAGTTTGGGGAGATCTGACCCCCCTAAAGAAGGCTTGTTCCCCCCTGATGGATGTCAAAAACTAGGTGTACTAGGGGGAGTCGGAAAGAAAGTGGCCTAAACATAATTGAAGCTTTACTTGTAAATATTAAAATGCATTTCTGTAGCTCTGACTAATTTTAAACTGTAATTTTGGCAGCCCCTGAAATGGGTTATACTGACATTACCTGAGCAATTGAAGAATATGCTAAAGCGCTCATTCAAGGACGTGTATTAATGCTTGGACGGGGCAAGAACACTTACAGTGCCTATAAAAAGTATTCATACCCCTTCATTTTTTCACTTTTTTATGTTGCAGCCTTATGCTTTAAATAACTTTTTTTTTCCCCACATCAATCTACACTCCACTCGAAGTCTTGTAACATCTACAAGCAATATGAATTCTCCTGAGCGAAATTTCAACTGTCCCAGAAATGGAATAATTTCAGTTTTTATTTCTAATAAATTTGCAAAGTTGTTACAAACCTGGGTTTTTTTTTTTGCTTTGTCATTATGGTGTATGGAGTGTAGACTGATGTGGGAAAAAAAGTTATTTAAAGTAGTTTAACATAAGGCTGCAACATCAAAACGTGATAAAAATGAACTTTTATAATACTTTTTTATAGGCACAGAAAGTGTCTAAAATGCATGTGCAGATTCAGTCGAGTGATTAAGTTTACCCTCTTTAACTTGAGCTGTTGAATGCTGTTGAACTGAATTTATAAAGCAAGCTATTTGCTAAAATAACTTCAACATTAACAGCATCAGTGAAATATGAGTGCGCGGTTTATCTGTCAGTAAGATGCGCGTGATTGTTCCATGTGTTATAACAAACACTAACAAACCTGTCCGTCATCTTACATTGATGCAGTTGCTGATGATCAACATGATGCAGGACGACTGACTGACTGATGTAGCCTATTAGAATGCAGTTATATGAGCCTAAAATTCAAGATTTGAGGGCCAAAAACAAAAAAGCCCCTGGTTGGGTTTGTCTTATATTTGTACCATATGATCTAGTTTAGCAATATCACAAGATATTACACTTATTGTTTTTTTACAACAGTTCAATAAACAATAAGTAAATTTTGTTACATTTTAGACACAATATTATCAGTATTGTCTGTTTTTGTGCAAATTCCATTACTGAATGAATCCATGTTTTTGAATGAATCGATTGAGCCAATGATTCAGTGAGCCATTCATAAAGATAGACACTTGCTTCGCTTCTGAATGAATCTGCCATTTGAACAGTTGAATAAATGACTGAATGACTCACTCATTAAAACAGCATTTTCCGCCACCTACTAGAGTATAATTTCTTAAAATAATTTTGTATTTCAAAATGTCATTGTTTTTGTTTTTTGGAAAGTTGAAATAAAAATATTTCTTTCTAATTGTCTAAGTCGGTGCTTTTGTAATTTAACACAATAATGACTTTAAATCATAATGACTTTAAATTATCTTTAATCAGCACATAAAGTGCCAATTAATTCATCTTATTAATGAGATGTATGTTTAAATAAATCTGTTATGAAACAAGTTATGACAGCCACTCTGTAAATGATTATATTTTACCAACAAATAGAAATTATGATTTGGAAATTTATTTAAAAACTGCATTGTGCAATTCACATGTTTGCATAAAATTATTTATTTATTTGAGTGTTGATTATTATTATTATTATATAAAAATAAATAGTAATTGAATTTAAGTTTGGGCTCTGTTGTTAATTGTAACTTTATAGTAATGTATAAGGGCTCCCATAGTTTAGAGCAGAATCTGAGGTAGATTTTTATCCCTTAGAAAATGTTTATCATAATTAAGTTTATTTAAAGAAAAATTAATTTGTGCAGTAAACCACTGTTTATATAAAAAAAAGAAGCAATTTTATGTTTAGTTTTCCCCCCCTGCTGTACCGAAACCATATCGAACCGTGATATCAAAACCGAGGTAGGTACCGAACCGTCATGCTTGTGTACCTTTACACCCAGATATCACAACTGCCCATGCAGCACATGCTGTCTTTGTGATTTGCACATGAAGACACTTGGGCCGGAAACACCTGTGGAACAAAGGTTTCCTCATACATTCAGCATGATAAATGCGTGACAGATGTCATCACAAGGTTTTAGTCAGAGATTCAACAACAGAGCTGTTGATGCAGTATAAAGTGCACATTGTAATCCATAAAAAAAAAAAACTTATCTAAACACTTCACAAATTATTAAAAAGCCTTTATTCAAGGTTATTTCATGATGAAAACATTTATTAAGAGAGTAAAAATAATGGACTACAGTCTCTGATCTCTTCTCAGGTTTTTTGCTCTGAGCTCTTTGAGGTTGCTCTTTCTGCTGGCATCAGGTCTGGCCCTGGCTGTTTGTGTCGACACTTGGAGGAATAAGATCTGGCCTAAGATCAAAGGTAAAATTGACCTTCCTCTATTGCTTGTCTGCAACTACTAACTATAAGACCTCATGATCTTTCTTCCATGTGTTTATTGTCTTAATATTAATCATACTGGCTGTAATTAAAACCTCTGTATTCCCTGTGCTATGACCCACTCAGGTTTAATTTTCTCCCTGCCAATTCACACAGCTTCTAGAGAGTTATGAAATTGACATTTCCCACCAGTGCATTTCCTTGAGGTGAACAATATCGACCTGAATCAATATTTCACATGTAGCTGTTACACAGTGGCTTATTAGCATTTGATCTACATTTTGAGAAGTCTTTAATAGAATTAAAACCACATCCTAAATTAAAAGTCAATGTTACTCTCATAAAATCTGTCAAAATACGATGGAAGTAAAAATTAAGCAATGTGAAATAAGTGAAACAAGCAAATGGTAAAAAAATAAAAAAAAGTCTCGTAACACTCAAATGTTTTCTGCTCTCTTACAGTTAAAAGACAAGATGATAGTGAGAATGAAAGGTAATGTCTATTTGTTTACTCTTTCAGGTTTTTCCAGTGGTGTGAGAGTTGTTTAATGTAACTGTTAATTCTCTCTGCTCTTCTCTGATTGGCTCACAGCTGGGGTCTGGTGCAGCCTGGGACTTTGAGTGTGCCTGAATTATGCCACCACCTGGCTAAAGTTTGGGTTACGGGCTCTTCCTGTGCAACAGATATTGTGCAGTTCAAACGGCAAAATCCAGGGAAGGTGAGATTACGTCCAAACCAGAAACACTATTTAAACCAACTTTATTACAATTGCATAGTGATGTTATAAGCCCTATAGTTTTGTGTAGCCAGACTTTTGACTTGCGGAAAATAGTTTGGTCCAGTTTGCAGCTTTTTTCTGGCTTTTTTCCGCCCACTTAGACAGGAAGAGACTATCTGAGCAACATGTAAAGTGACCAACCACAGTGCATTTTATCATAGAAGGCCTTTAATTATTATTACTATTATTATTATTATTATGGCTGCTTTATGAGGTTGCATTATTATATTGTTGATATAATGTATAAAGACTTTTGTTTTAGTTCTAAACATTTATCAAATCATGAAACTCCACTGTTTGCAGTTTTGTATGCTGGTTTGTGGCCTGTTCACCATAGTGGCCATGGTGGGGCGCTACATCCCTGGACTGTTGCTGTCATACATGGCTTGTGAGTAACAGAAATACTTCAGGGCTTACTCATCCTCTCCAGCAGCCTTAACAACTGCAAAATATTTACTTTCTCTCTCTGTCTCCCTCAGTGCTGGGTGTGATGCTGTGCCCATTGGCTTTTTATTATCGGCTGTGGCAGCTTGCATGTGTGAAGCTGGAGCCAGCCCTGCAGTGGCTGGACTTCAGCACCAAAGGATACATGATGTCAAAGCCTATAGATAACCAGTGTAAGTACACTGCAAATCTATACAGTGTGATTCCCACAAAATGAAGTGCGGACTGATGTCTTCCTTTTTAGAGGTGTATTTTAAGGACTAGATCTGTTCTTGTAAGATGCAGATTTGAAATTTGCAGGCATAAAGGTCCATTATGTATTGTCAAGAATGTAGTGATGCATGAAGCACAGCTAACACAGAAGTCGCTTTCTAATAGCAGCTTTCTGGAGTGAACTGTGACTCTAGAACCTAGGCCCTCTCCCCCTACCCTCGTCGGGGGAAAGAGCAAACTACCAGCCTAGATTACAGTGTCCTCTTCTAAAAGTCATCTTTGACAATTTGAAAATTCCACCTCTGAAACAGGCTATTCCAGCCTTAAGGCGGTCGCACACCGGAGGACAAGTGCAGCGCTGCATCACACTGCACACATCTTTAATATTCGCACACATTGTTCCCTCTCAAGCTTTCACGAGACATCACAGCGATATTTCTCCGTTATGGGAACTCCTTCCCTTCCAACCTTTCCTGAAGTCCTATTGGCTCCCGCCAGTTCAAATGACTGGCCAATTGGCGCGAAGTATGCAAATCGCATGCAAATACTGGCGAGCTCTAGAGGCAGTATAAAATGCGGTGCCCGCGACAATTACGTCAGAATCTTCTACTTCACCTGTTGAATTCACTATGGCAACAATCTGCAAGATCTGCGCGGGACCAGTAGAACCGCCGGATCAGCACGACTACTGCGTCGCCTGCCTGGGCCTGGCCCACGGCGAGGCGGCGCTGGACGAGTCTGGAATGTCGTCTTGTCGCTCCACCAACCCCAACGGTCGCCCCGTTCCTCGGTCTCACTCCCCGAGGACTGCTTCCACCCTTCTTCCAACATCGCGGAGTTTGTGTCCTTTAGCCAGGAGGAGGGGAATGACTTGATGTCCATCTCGGCCTCGGAGAGGGAGGATTGGGCGGGATCGGAGTCCGATCAGCCGGACAGCATGGGGCCCCCAAACCTCCAGGAGGAGCTCATGTTCTGTCAAGGGCTGTCCAGGAGTTGGAGCTTACCTGGAGTCCTTCAGAGGAGCCTGTCAGGAGTAAGCTTGACTCCTGGTATTTCAGGTCCACCTGTGTCCTGCAGCAGCCAAGACCCTAGGCTCAGACATCAGCCTCCCCTCAAAGCCGTGCAGGACTACCGCCCACCTTGCCAATAAAGCGTATGCGTCTGATGGGCGAGGCGGCTTCCGCGTTGCACGCCATGGCAGTGCTGCAGGTTTTTCAAGCTCCTGCAGGCAGCGGAGGGCGGAGCCCTCACAGCAGAGGCCATTAAGGATCTGCGCGCGGCGACGGACTTCGCGTTGATGGCTACGAAGCGAGCGGCCCAGGCTGTGGGTAAGGCCATGGGTTTTATGGTCGTCCTTTAGAGGCACCTTTGGTTAAACCTAGCTGACCTCAAGGATGCTGACCGCTTCTGTGACTCCCTCCGGCCTTTTTGGTGACGCTGTGGAGTCCATTACTGAGCGCTTCGCGGAGGCTCAAAAGCGCGCCAAAGAGAAAAGCCACGGCCAGCGGAGGAGCCCGCGACGTGACTCTCGCCTGCCGCCGGCTGCTAAGCCGTCGTCCTGATGGTCTGAAGAGAGGAGGAGAGTGTGCGAGCGGCCCGGCTCCCAAGCGCCACAAGTTCATGTTTTAAAATGTTTGTGTGTTGGATGTTCATTCAATAAAAATGCATACGTTCTCACAAAAGAGCTATTTCCTCCTCACTCAGTCAATGCGATGCTGCTCGCCCCGCCTCAGAGCAGTGCAGAGCCGCCGCCCACACACTCGCCGGTGCATCCAACGACCAAGCCGCTAAAGCCGCTATGTCAGTTCCTGAGCTTGTGGGAAGTTATTCCGGGAATCTACTTAGTGTGATAGAGCGTGGGTATACCCTTCAATTTAGACGCAGACCACCCTGTTTCAATGGCGTGGTGCAGTCTCTAACATTGCCTCGAAATGCCCTGGTTCTGAGACAAGAGGTATGCAGTCTGCTCGAAAAAGGAGCGATAGAACGAGTCCATCCCAGCGAGCTGGAGAGCGGGTTTTACAGCTGCTATTTTGTGGTACCCAAAAGAGACGGGGGACTCCGCCCGATTCTAGATCTCAGGCCCATCAACAGAGCGCTTTGCAAGCGTCCATTCAGGATGATAACGCTTAAACAAATCCTGGCGCAAATTCGCCCCGGGGACTGGTTTAAAGGATGCATCGACTTGCGGCTGGGGAGCAGTGTGCGAGGGCATGCCGGCTTCGGGGCTGTGGTCAGAACCCCAGAGCCGGTGGCACATAAACCGCTTGGAGCTGGAAGCAGTGTTCTTAGCTCTAAAGGATTTTCGGCCGCAGCTGGAACAGTGACTGGTACTGATTCGCACCGACAACATGTCTGTGGTCTCGTACATAAATCACCAAGGAGGCGTACGTTCCAGGGCTTTGTACAAGCAAGCAGCGAATCTCCTGTTATGGGCGGAGACGGTCACTTTCTCTCCATCAGAGCAGCGCACATCCCCGGTCTCCTGAACCACGGGGCGGACATACTTTCGAGGAAGGGGATTCCTCAAGGAGAGTGGAGGTTGAACCCAGAGTCGGTTCAGATGATTTGGACCCGTTACGGGAGAGCGGAGGTGGATCTGTTCGCCACGAGCGAGAATGCGCACTGCCACCGGATGCTCTGACATCGCACTGGCCAGCAGCCAGGCTGTATGCGTTTCCTCCAATCAAAATATTGCCAATATTGGTGTTATGCAAGATTAGGGAGGAGGGGGCTTCGGTGATACTCATCGCCCCGAACTGGCCGAACCAGCCTTGGTTCCCGGACCTGACAGAGCTGCTGGTGGCGCCGCCCTGGCCGATCCCCATCAGGAAGGATCTGCTGTCTCAAGCGAGCGGCTCGGTGTGGCACCCGGAGTTATGAAGCCTTCATGTGTGGCTGCTTCAGGGATATCAGAGGAGCTGAACGCTCTGCATTCTCGTGTGCTCGACACGCTCTAATTCTGTATGCTCTAAAATGGAGAGTGTTTGTGAAATGGTGGCATGATGTTCATATCAACCCGGCTGCTTGCTCCGTGTCGGATGTGATGCGTTTTCTACAGTACAGACTGGATAGTGGATCTCTGCCATCAACACTGAAAGTCTATGTGGCCGATATTGCCTCGGTTCGTTCCCCGCTGGGTGGGCAATCGATCGGTAGGCACGTGCTGGTGGTGAGTTTTCTTAAGGGAGCGAGAAGATTGCATCCCCCACATCCGCCTTCAGCCCCGCCCTGGGACCTAGAGGTGGTGTTAAGAGCTCTTTCACAGCCACCATTCGAGCCTTTAGCATCCGTTAATATGAAGGAGTTATCTCTCAAAAGTGCACTTCTTCTTGCCCTCGCTTCGGCTAAGCACATAGGGGATTTACATGCGTTTTCTGTGGACAGTGACTGTATTCACTTTGGACCCGGCGACTGCAGCGTCACTCTCCGGCCGAGGCCGGGCTACGTGCCTAAATCACTATCTACCACCTTCAGAGCACAGACTGTTTCGCTGTCTGCCCTGTCTTCTGAGTCATCGACCTCACGTGATGCAGACGCTCAGACTTCAGTGTGCCCCGTCAGGGCTTTGAGGATTTACATTGACCGTTCGGCCAGCTTTCGGCAATCTGACCAGCTTTTCGTGTGCTACAGGGGTTGTGCGAAGGGCCGGGTCGTGTCAAAACAGAGACTTTCCCACTGGATTGTGGACAGGTTTTACAAGCTGGACGTTCAGTCCTTAGCCTCCCGAGTGCTGTCGGTGAGTGACTGATTCACGTTTGTGCTACCTCTATTCGTGTGTTGCTGCGTCGATTATCATGTTATGTGTTATCTCTGTGCAGCCCCTGACAGTAATGTTGTTGCTTCTGCCCTGTTCTCAGCGCAGCCAACGTTATTAATGACCAGATATGCAAATTTCGTATGCCTGGGCATTAGACGCTCATTGGCTTATCTCCACCTATCAGCTGCGAGCCCGCCTAACAAGCGTCGCTATTGGTTGGGAATTGTGTGTGTTCTATCTTCGCTGAGTGTGTAACTTGTACAGGCTGCTCATAGCCTCTCTCACGGTGGGATTGAATATCGTTCCCATAACAGAGAAATATATCTGTGATGTCTCGTGAAAGCTCGAGAGGGAACGCTCCGGTTACTATCGTAACCTCGGTTCTCTGAGAGCGGGAACGAGACATCACGGTGGTCGCCGTGTTCGCTACTCGATCAGCTAAGCTGCGTTCAGTATCAGATTCTGACGTAATTGTCACGTGCACTGCATTTTATACTGCCTCTCGTGCTCGTCAGTATTTGCATGCGATTTGCATACTTTGCGTCAATTGGCCAGTCATTTGGACTGGCGGGAGCCAATAGGACTTCAGGAAAGGTTGGAAGGGAAGGAGTTCCCATAACGGAGAAATATCTCCGTGATGTCTCGTTCCCGCTCTCAGGGAACCGAGGTTACGATAGTAACCGGAGCGTTTTCTTTTCTATGAGTGCATGCACACCGGCGGCGCCACCGGCGACTGTCCGCGGATCCCAGCTGCAATTCCGGGCGCTGTTCATAATCCTGCCGCGCCTCAGCGCCACTCGCATCATTTTCCATTAAAATACATTATATTTGTACCAAATCATTGTTAATGTTATAATGACTTCATCCTAGGCTGGAAGATTGTGTATTGTGCATTTTTTCAGCAAAACGTTTGTCTTTCTGTGGCTCTAAATTTCGTGATTCATTTAGTGAGCTATAAGTTAGATCGCAATTTCTCATCCCGTTTGCTGTTTTTTCATCCCCAAAATTTAAACTGTGCTGTCGGTGAGTGACTGATTCACGTTTGTGCTACCTCTATTCGTGTGTTGCTGCGTCGATTATCATGTTATGTGTTATCTCTGTGCAGCCCCTGACAGTAATGTTGTTGCTTCTGCCCTGTTCTCAGCGCAGCCAACGTTATTAATGACCAGATATGCAAATTTCGTATGCCTGGGCATTAGACGCTCATTGGCTTATCTCCACCTATCAGCTGCGAGCCCGCCTAACAAGCGTCGCTATTGGTTGGGAATTGTGTGTGTTCTATCTTCGCTGAGTGTGTAACTTGTACAGGCTGCTCATAGCCTCTCTCACGGTGGGATTGAATATCGTTCCCATAACAGAGAAATATCTCTGTGATGTCTCGTGAAAGCTCGAGAGGGAACGCTCCGGTTACTATCGTAACCTCGGTTCTCTGAGAGCGGGAACGAGACATCACGGTGGTCGCCGTGTTCGCTACTCGATCAGCTAAGCTGCGTTCAGTATCAGATTCTGACGTAATTGTCACGTGCACTGCATTTTATACTGCCTCTCGTGCTCGTCAGTATTTGCATGCGATTTGCATACTTTGCGTCAATTGGCCAGTCATTTGGACTGGCGGGAGCCAATAGGACTTCAGGAAAGGTTGGAAGGGAAGGAGTTCCCATAACGGAGAAATATCTCCGTGATGTCTCGTTCCCGCTCTCAGGGAACCGAGGTTACGATAGTAACCGGAGCGTTTTCTTTTCTATGAGTGCATGCACACCGGCGGCGCCACCGGCGACTGTCCGCGGATCCCAGCTGCAATTCCGGGCGCTGTTCATAATCCTGCCGCGCCTCAGCGCCACTCGCATCATTTTCCATTAAAATACATTATATTTGTACCAAATCATTGTTAATGTTATAATGACTTCATCCTAGGCTGGAAGATTGTGTATTGTGCATTTTTTCAGCAAAACGTTTGTCTTTCTGTGGCTCTAAATTTCGTGATTCATTTAGTGAGCTATAAGTTAGATCGCAATTTCTCATCCCGTTTGCTGTTTTTTCATCCCCAAAATTTAAACTCATTGACACCACTTGCTCATTCTTGAAGTTAAGTTTTGACTGTTTTAGGAATAGATTAAATGTTTTGGACTGCCGTCTTGAACTGACATTGTGCGATACATGTTGCACCGGGGAGCTGCGCTTCTCGTCCGGTGTGCGACCGCAACAAAACAGTACAGGGAGTGTGACTGATATTACGAAAATAAAACCGCTAAATTGAAGTCAAATGCAAATCCTCATTACAAATGCATCATCACACAAAATATACAGACACCCAATCCTTCCTACCACACAAAACCAACAAATGTAATGTGTTTAAGACAATACACCATGACAGCGCTCACAGCAAATTAGCGACAGACACTTCAAGACAAACAAGCAGTGTTTATAATAAATATCATTGGCACAGCGGCCTAGTAAATGTCCTCACTTACGTTCTTCGCGGCTTCCATCGTGACGTGAATAATAGATGGTCAGTTTTATCAGTGTATATCTTTTTTTTTTCGATAGAGATCTCACAGCTGGCGGAACCGGTCAAAGTTAGTGATAACAAGGCTTTAGAGAAAAGATATGATTGGTCAATTTTTCTGTCATTCGAAATTACTCTCCCATTGATTTACTATTGCTTGGCCCTCTGTAATTTCATAGCTGGACCTCCAATCACAGAGCCGAAGACGCTAGGCGGAAACATTCTAATATGGAGAAAATGGGTTGCTTTCATTAGCCCATTCACTGAATAGGCAGATTTGGAGAGGTAGTATTTGCATGCGATTTGCATACTTTGCGTCAATTGGCCAGTCATTTGGACTGGCGGGAGCCAATAGGACTTCAGGAAAGGTTGGAAGGGAAGGAGTTCCCATAACGGAGAAATATCTCCGTGATGTCTCGTTCCCGCTCTCAGGGAACCGAGGTTACGATAGTAACCGGAGCGTTTTCTTTTCTATGAGTGCATGCACACCGGCGGCGCCACCGGCGACTGTCCGCGGATCCCAGCTGCAATTCCGGGCGCTGTTCATAATCCTGCCGCGCCTCAGCGCCACTCGCATCATTTTCCATTAAAATACATTATATTTGTACCAAATCATTGTTAATGTTATAATGACTTCATCCTAGGCTGGAAGATTGTGTATTGTGCATTTTTTCAGCAAAACGTTTGTCTTTCTGTGGCTCTAAATTTCGTGATTCATTTAGTGAGCTATAAGTTAGATCGCAATTTCTCATCCCGTTTGCTGTTTTTTCATCCCCAAAATTTAAACTCATTGACACCACTTGCTCATTCTTGAAGTTAAGTTTTGACTGTTTTAGGAATAGATTAAATGTTTTGGACTGCCGTCTTGAACTGACATTGTGCGATACATGTTGCACCGGGGAGCTGCGCTTCTCGTCCGGTGTGCGACCGCAACAAAACAGTACAGGGAGTGTGACTGATATTACGAAAATAAAACCGCTAAATTGAAGTCAAATGCAAATCCTCATTACAAATGCATCATCACACAAAATATACAGACACCCAATCCTTCCTACCACACAAAACCAACAAATGTAATGTGTTTAAGACAATACACCATGACAGCGCTCACAGCAAATTAGCGACAGACACTTCAAGACAAACAAGCAGTGTTTATAATAAATATCATTGGCACAGCGGCCTAGTAAATGTCCTCACTTACGTTCTTCGCGGCTTCCATCGTGACGTGAATAATAGATGGTCAGTTTTATCAGTGTATATCTTTTTTTTTTCGATAGAGATCTCACAGCTGGCGGAACCGGTCAAAGTTAGTGATAACAAGGCTTTAGAGAAAAGATATGATTGGTCAATTTTTCTGTCATTCGAAATTACTCTCCCATTGATTTACTATTGCTTGGCCCTCTGTAATTTCATAGCTGGACCTCCAATCACAGAGCCGAAGACGCTAGGCGGAAACATTCTAATATGGAGAAAATGGGTTGCTTTCATTAGCCCATTCACTGAATAGGCAGATTTGGAGAGGTTTTTTTTTTTTACTCCGATAAATTGTATTTTATTTAGATGATGTTATTATGAATTGCTTAAATACAATTTGTAATTTTATTTATTTTTTTCAAGGTCCTAGAGTCTGGAGGAAGGGTGGAAAAGCTCATAGCCCAAATTGCTTGAAGTCCAGTGTTAAGTTGCCACAGTCTGTGATGATTTGGGTCCAACAATTCACTAAAAATGTTTTTTTTATTGGTCTTATGAAGTATTCTAATTTGTTGAGATAATCAAAATTATTTATTATTTAATACACAAGTTTCACAATTTGAGTTGAATTACTGAAATAAATGAACTTTTCCATGACATTCTAATTTATTGAGATGCACCTGTATATTTTAAAACATTTATTTAAAAATGGTAAATATTGTTTTTTACAATAAGTTAGGCCCTCTCTTAGGTTGACTGTGGTCAACACAACAAAGTTACATGAAAAATGTGAACGCAATGCAAAATCTGCACAGAGAAATTTTTCGCCCTGAAACTAAATTTATGATTGTGTGAATTTCTATTGAAAAGACTGGATTTCACCTGCAAAATGTATTGCTGTATCAAATGAGCCATTTTAGCTCCAAACCACTGCCTTCTCTAATACATTGTAGCTCTTTTTCCACAAATCTGTGCAAAGAAACTTTCCTATTTTGATATATTTTGTTGACATGAAGAATCAACTATTGCAGCTATCTCTTATCTGTATTTTACAGTAGATTGCTGCTTTCATAAGTTTTGATAAACCAAACTAATGTTGACCCTTCTGTGTTTGCAGTTCTTCGTAAGCCCATCAGAAGCGGGACCTCCGATGATGCTAGTGACAGCGAAGAAGAACTGGCTGCATTCTGCCCAATGGTGAGCCCAGAAACAGGGTTATTTATAACACGGGGATTTAGAGCAGCTGCATGGTTATGAGGTTAGAGGATCTGTAGGGGTTCATGATTGTAAAAAGCCAATTGGAAGATCATTGTTTTGTTTTTGTTTTTCTAATACACTCACACTTATCTAAATATTCTGCACCTGTAGTTTGATGAAGCAGCGGTTGCTAAGGAACTGGCACTGATTGACTCTGAGCACTCGGATGCTGAGGTGTCGTACATGGATAATGGCACCTTTAACCTCTCCAGGGGTCAAACACCCCTCACAGAGGGCTCGGAGGGTAAGACACCTTGACATCTTCTACGCTTTGACTGTCTTTTCAGTCTTTGTATGGGAGTCATTGACAAGAGTGTCTACAGTAAAGAAAAGGAAGAAAAAAAATTTGGTGTAAAACCTCAAATTCCTGCACATTGTAACAAATGTGCTTTTTGTATTCACTTTGGTTTCATATGCTTTTGAAAAACCTTTATACCATTTTAAAGAAAAAATTCAGACTCATGAGGTGCAACCATTAAGTAAAAAGTAATAATATTTTCTTACTCCTAGAATACATGTGAGTGTACACATCTAATCAAAATCATTATTTAATTTTTTTTTTTTAAATATATTATTCAAGGTTAAAAGTAAAAATAAAAAAAAATAAAAAAAGTTAAAAGTTACAATACTGTTTATAAGTTTGGGGTCAGAAAGATTTTTTTTTTTAAAGAAATTAATACTTCTATTTAGAAAGGATGGATTAAATTGATCAAAAGTGACAGTGAAGATGTTTAAAATGTTACAAAGATTTCTATTTTAAATAATGCTGTTCTTTTGAACTTTCGATTCATAAAAGAATCCTGAAACAAAAATTTTAAGCAGCACAGCTGTTTTCAACATTGATAAAAATAAGAAATGTATCATAATTTATTATAATTATTTTTGAAGGATCATGTGACACTGAAGACTGGAGTACTGGATACTGAAAATTCAGCTTTACCAAATCAGGCACTCCACCATCGATGCGAAATCAAGACCCTTAGTGTATACAGATCTGAAGTCGCCTGTAAGAAAGATTGTGAAATCTACAGTCAAGATGTTGCTGAGCAGAGGAGTCTGATGAAGTAGCAGTGACATATTAAGGCAGCAGCCTCATCTCATGTTGTTAAAGTGGTAGTTCACCCAAAAATCTAAATTCTGTCATCATTTACTTGAACTCGTGCCATTTCTAAACCTGTATGACATTCTTTCTTCTGCAGAACATAAAAGAAGATATTTTGAGAAATGTCTTGGTTTTTTTTTTTTTTGTCCATACAGTGGAAGTCAATTGCAACAAAAACGGTTCAGTTACCAACATTTTTTAAAATATCTTCTTTACACAGAAGAAAGTTATAAGGGTTTGGAACAACATGTGGGGTGAGTAAATGATGACAATTTTCTTTTCTATTTCTCAAACATTTCTTTTTTTGGTGGACTATCACGTTAAGACTCTGAGACAAGCTGTTCTTAAGGTCACTGAGTGATAAACAGCAGTCAGGTTATCTCACTTTGCTATATGGGGTGAATTCAGGTAAATCGGGATGCTTTTTGTCATTGAATTGACTGGGGAAAATGTCCCAATTAACTTCAATTTCAAGCCCCCCCCCCCCCCCCCTGTTTCTTTTTTTCTTTATATGGTAGCCAGCAATGTTGTTCTCAACAAGCTTTTAAAATTTTTTTTTTTTAACAAGTAATTTGGCTCCGTTTAACAGATGTTTCTTCCACAATGATATTTACATTTAAGTTCATACGGGCTGGATTTTTTTCTGCATTACTTGAAAACCAAGGGTTATTAAATGACAGTAGCTCTTTCCTAAAATTTTTAAAGATCTCTGTTGAAAAATAGGGGAAATTGCAGTATATTGTCTTTCAAATGACTATTTTTCATCTGTTTGTCAGTCAAAGAATAAAAATAAAACCATACCAACTTGTTTAACAGCTCTGCAGTGCTGTTCATCTGGATAATACAGCAGCACATTGATTTTGTTTGTAATGACTCTACCTCAAACAAGACATTCGGCTGTAACTGCCACCTGTTCGTACACAGCCTCCTCTCTTCAAACATACCTTTAACCGTTCTGACTTTATGCAGGAACTTTTATACAGGTAGCAGCAGAAAAACTGTAGATCTCCTCTGCAGAGAGAACACAATATAATTATTATACACAAGTGTATTATTATTGTCATATCCTGCTCCCGCCCATATTCGCAGCAGCGTCCGAAAAATTTTTGCACATTCAAAGTCTAGTGTGACCGCCCCTTAACACAGAAGTTACTTTCAAACCAAGCAGCTTTCTGTTGGTCAACACAGCGAAGTTGCATGTAAAATTTGAACACAGTGCAAAATCTGCGTGGGGAAATATTTTGTCCTGAAACAAAATTTATGATTATGTGGATTCCTATTAAAAAGACTGGAGTTCGCAAAATTTCCTGCCATTTTTAGCTCCAAACCACAGTCTTCTCCATGTAATTTAGCTCTTATTCTACATATCTGGACATTCAGTATTCATATGGCATCTAACCTGACTAGGGTCTATTGCATACAGTAGCATATCTGTGATGTGCAGTTGCTTGTTTGACAGTAGAACAAAAATAACAAAAAATGATTTTAGCTGAAGAATGAATCAAAGCATTAAGGTAATACCGAAAATTGTTGTACAGAAACTTTGAATTACTTTATGACAGACACAGTTTCTCAATTGTATGTGACAGTTACATATTACAATAAGCATTTGTGAACATGACCAGTTGATGTCTCTTGTAGCTATGTGTTATCTGTCTTTTACTGTATTTTACAGTTTTCAGAAGTTTTGATTAACCAAACTAATGTTTACCCTTCTGTGTTTGCAGTTCTTCGTAAGCCCATCAGAAGCGGGACCTCCGATGATGCTAGTGACAGCGAAGAAGAACTGGCTGCATTCTGCCCAATGGTGAGCCCAGAAACAGGGTTATTTATAACACGGGGATTTAGAGCAGCTGCATGGTTATGAGGTTAGAGGATCTGTAGGGGTTCATGATTGTAAAAAGCCAATTGGAAGATCATTGTTTTGTTTTTGTTTTTCTAATACACTCACACTTATCTAAATATTCTGCACCTGTAGTTTGATGAAGCAGCGGTTGCTAAGGAACTGGCACTGATTGACTCTGAGCACTCGGATGCTGAGGTGTCGTACATGGATAATGGCACCTTTAACCTCTCCAGGGGTCAAACACCCCTCACAGAGGGCTCGGAGGGTAAGACACCTTGACATCTTCTACGCTTTGACTGTCTTTTCAGTCTTTGTATGGGAGTCATTGACAAGAGTGTCTACAGTAAAGAAAAGGAAGAAAAAAAATTTGGTGTAAAACCTCAAATTCCTGCACATTGTAACAAATGTGCTTTTTGTATTCACTTTGGTTTCATATGCTTTTGAAAAACCTTTATACCATTTTAAAGAAAAAATTCAGACTCATGAGGTGCAACCATTAAGTAAAAAGTAATAATATTTTCTTACTCCTAGAATACATGTGAGTGTACACATCTAATCAAAATCATTATTTAAATTTTTTTTTTAAATATATTATTCAAGGTTAAAAGTAAAAATAAAAAAAAATAAAAAAAGTTAAAAGTTACAATACTGTTTATAAGTTTGGGGTCAGAAAGATTTTTTTTTTTAAAGAAATTAATACTTCTATTTAGAAAGGATGGATTAAATTGATCAAAAGTGACAGTGAAGATGTTTAAAATGTTACAAAGATTTCTATTTTAAATAATGCTGTTCTTTTGAACTTTCGATTCATAAAAGAATCCTGAAACAAAAATTTTAAGCAGCACAGCTGTTTTCAACATTGATAAAAATAAGAAATGTATCATAATTTATTATAATTATTTTTGAAGGATCATGTGACACTGAAGACTGGAGTACTGGATACTGAAAATTCAGCTTTACCATCACAGGAATAAATTACACTTTAAAATATTTTCAAATAAAAAAAAGAGTTATTTTAAATTGTAATATTTCACAGAATTACTGTTTTTACTGCTTTTATTAAAAGATCAATTATTAATAATTAATTTAGAATTAATAAATAGGATGAAAATGAGTGTCATGTCAACGACCTATGCATAATTTTTTTTATGCTATATTATCTTGATCTTTATTTAATCACTTAATAGATCTAGACAGACACAGTGATCCAGAGGAATCATTTGCCTGTGGGCTTCCAGACTTCCCCTCCATCAACCCAGATGCCACCCTGATGGAGGACGATGATGATGCCAGCATCGGGCTGCCCAGTCTCAACTCGGCCGCACTCTCTGGCCCTCGCGGCTCTACCTCCGCCCTGCTGGACCTGGACACCCAGATGGACTCTGATCAGGAAGACTTCGACCCTGAGATCTCCCTTGGCTTCCTAAATACTACCTCTGACCTCACTAGTAACCTGGCAGGGGTTATCGCCAGCAACATGATCCAGGCAGCCATCGCAGGAGCCATGCAGCCCCGCCCACCGCAGGGTCCTCGGAGAGAGAGTGGCCCACGGGCAGGAGCCGCTCCGAGAGGATACAGAAAGCAGTCAAGCTCGGAGCTGGACACAGATCTGGACTTTGATGGCGAGGACTTTGAGATGTTGGATCAGTCCGAGCTGAACCAGTTGGATCCCTTTGGAGGGGGGCAGGGGGGCCAAAACAGAACCCAGGGATCCAGTTTCCTGTCCAACTTGCTGGGGAAGCCACAGTGAGCCCATCTTGCAGAGACTCCCTCCGTCTGTCTGCTCCTCATGTCCCTTGATTCGTGTAGAAGTTTGCAGTGTTGGTTTGAATGTCTACTGAGATGCTTTCAATTTTTCTGAGTGAGTGCGACGGAGAAAGAGTGTGTTTGTTTTGCACTGTTATTGTAATATTAGATTCACTTGCCAGGTTTCTTCAACTGGCTGCAGTTGATATCACTGTGAAGTAATCTTGTTTGTAGTCTGAATCTTCTTTGTTTATGCTCCGTGAGCTTCTGTGTCCTCTTTCATTCATCTGAGAGTGTATGCCACTCGTGTGTGTGAAAGACACTGATTTATTTTGTAGGCTAAGCAATAGGACAACAATCATAGAAACATTTAAAAAGAACCAAAATCGTTTTAACTTCTTAGAAACCAGCAAAACCAACATCAGACCTTTTTACTACATCCAAGTCTTATAGATCTTTCACATCAATCGCTGTATTATTTGTCTTCAATAATAACACATGGGACCAAATCAGGCACTCCACCATCGATGCGAAATCAAGACCCTTAGTGTATACAGATCTGAAGTCGCCTGTAAGAAAGATTGTGAAATCTACAGTCAAGATGTTGCTGAGCAGAGGAGTCTGATGAAGTAGCAGTGACATATTAAGGCAGCAGCCTCATCTCATGTTGTTAAAGTGATAGTTCACCCAAAAATCTAAATTCTGTCATCATTTACTTGAACTCGTGCCATTTCTAAACCTGTATGACATTCTTTCTTCTGCAGAACATAAAAGAAGATATTTTGAGAAATGTCTTAGTGTTTTTTTTTGTCCATACAGTGGAAGTCAATTGCAACAAAAACGGTTCAGTTACCAACATTTTTTAAAATATCTTCTTTACACAGAAGAAAGTTATAATGGTTTGGAACAACATGTGGGGTGAGTAAATGATGACTATTTTCTTTTCTATTTCTCAAACATTTCTTTTTTTGGTGGACTATCACTTTAAGACTCTGAGACAAGCTGTTCTTAAGGTCACTGAGTGATAAACAGCAGTCAGGTTATCTCACTTTGCTATATGGGGTGAATTCAGGTAAATCGGGATGCTTTTTGTCATTGAATTGACTGGGGAAAATGTCCCAATTAACTTCAATTTCAAGTAATTCACCGTTTGTACCTGTTCTTTTTTTCTTTATATGGTAGCCAGCAATGTTCTCAACAAGCTTTTAAAATTTTTTTTTTAAACAAGTAATTTGGCTCCGTTTAACATGTTTCTTCCACAATGATATTTACATTTAAGTTCATACAGGCTGGATTTTTTTCTGCATTACTTGAAAACCAAGGGTTATTAAATGACAGTAGCTCTTTCCTAAAATTTTTAAAGATCTCTGTTGAAAAATAGGGGAAATTGCAGTATATTGTCTTTCAAATGACTATTTTTCATCTGTTTGTCAGTCAAAGAATAAAAATAAAACCATACCAACTTGTTTAACAGCTCTGCAGTGCTGTTCATCTGGATAATACAGCAGCACATTGATTTTGTTTGTAATGACTCTACCTCAAACAAGACATTCGGCTGTAACTGCCACCTGTTCGTACACAGCCTCCTCTCTTCAAACATACCTTTAACCGTTCTGACTTTATGCAGGAACTTTTATACAGGTAGCAGCAGAAAAACTGTAGATCTCCTCTGCATCCTCTCATCTGGTCTGGTCTGATAGATTTAAAGCAAAGTGTAACATTCAGTACAGTACTGAAGCACAAAGGATTTGAGAAAACAGCCTTTCTTGGAGTATGATGAAGCTCGTGGAATTAAATGAGTTGAATTTGCTGTTTCTTTAGTAGATGCTGACCTTTTTTGTTTGACACTTTTGCCACGTGAACTGTTTCTGTTTCTGACCCAATGTTGATGAGACCCATCATTGCTGGCTTTAAGCTTTCATTATTGTGTACGCTGGAAAGTAGGAACCATACCGGAAAACTGCTGTACTGATAAAAAGGCATTCTGTTACCAGAGATCAGTGAAGTGTTTTTGTTCATTACATTTCAAACCCAAGTCTTACTTTATCCAGCCAACTTGAGTTAGGTTAGAAGAGCAGTACTGTTTATTGGGAGTGTTTCATATTTGGTCACTTTGCTGTGATTTTACTTAACCTCTTCTTTTTTTCTGTTTTGTTTTTGCTTTGTTGTGAGCCCTAAGATTTTTAATTGCTGATGATATTTTTTGGATTGCTGTGCTAAAGGTTGTAAATTTTTTTTTTTAGGTAATTCGTGTGTTAAATGTGGCATTTGTGGGATAGATACTTTAAAAATGATTGAAGTTTAATGCATAGTAAGTTTATAGATTGGAAAGCCTTTTATTTTCCCTTTATTTTTATGATTATAGTTATTAATACTATTATTAATAATACTTTACTATTTATATGGACACACTTTTTTATAAATATAGATTGATTTGGTTTGATAAACTGTCCATATTTCTTGTGAAAAAAAGCATGACCAGAATTTTTTTTATTTTTAAGTGTCAGTGTGATTACCATTCAATTGGAAAATTATCTGGCCATTTTACTCTGTCCATTCACCTTTTTGTGGTCAATTTCAACAAAAGTCACCAGCAATTGAAATAGGACAATGAAGTGGTAGTTTATACATTGAAAGAAAATTATGCCCTGCATCATCTATTGATGATGTTGTACTGATGTTCGTGATTTAAACATAAATCAGTTATCAGTCTGCCATGTTGAGGCGAATGCAAAATACAGAATCACTCATCTTTTCTTTCTTTGTGTGAGCATTTTACAGGAGTCTTTCTGTAGCTAGATTCTGCAGTGTCTGTGATTTTTATTTCCGTACAGAACTATTTTCCTCTTACATTCTCTGTAATTGGTTTTTGATAACTTTTGATGTGCAAAAGAATAAAGAGATGAATGAATATATATCCTTTAAGTAAAAAGCGTGATCTTTTTTTTTATTAGTTATTGAATACTTTTAATTTTGTGACCTATTGACCAAAAAAAATAAATAAATAAATATATATATATATATATATATAATCACAAATGCCCATTTTCACAAATTACAATCAAACTTTTTACATGCTTTTTATGATTCTGCCCAGTTGTTTTAATTCATTTAGAAATATTATGCAAGGGTAATTAAAAAAAGCCTACATTCAATTTTTACCAGTATAATAATATTATACCATTTTTTAAAAAACACCTCTGTTTTTGTCTAAAAAGCAACTAGAAATAACTAAAAATGTAAGAATTACATTAGCAAAGATCATTTTTATTTGTGAATTTGACCATGACATCATAATGACAATGTTTTAGATGGTTGATTTCTTAAATAAGTTTAACTTAGATTTTTATTTAAAACATGGTTTAGCTCACAAAAATAAACCCATTCATAACAGGACATTTTAAACCCACACTAGGGGTTGAACGACTTCTGATTTTTTGAAGTCGACTTTTATGTGATGAAAGTCGAGTCGAAGTCGACTAGTCGCTGATGACGTCATTGACGAACAAGTCTGGAGCTGAGACAAACAGCTCGTGCACAGCTACGGCATATCCTATAACAGCTTTTTTATCAGTTCTTTTGTATTTGGGTCGTTATATTTCTCACATATTTCTGCTCGTTCTAAATCAGATACAGATAAAGTAACACAGTAAAGATTACATTAATATCAACGCATTAGTGAGAGCGATTGCGTGTGTGAATTAATTCTACCTGGCAGCGTCTCTACTAGTAGTGAAGCTGTGGAATTTACTAGTTATTAAGAAATATATGCTTGAACTTTTCAGTTTCAGTTTTCAACATTTGAACTGTTTGGAAACGGAGCGTAAATGTGGAAGTCCTTCAAAGGTTTCTTATCCTGTTGTGCCCTCTATAGGACCAGCGACTAGTCGACGTCAAGCTTAAAGCGTCATGGCAGAGCATTGAAGTCGACTAGTCGATTAGTCGGTGCAACCCCTAGTACAGAGTAATAAAATTGCTCTGTTTGTTTAAAGGTGCCATAGAATGAATTGATACAATATTTTAAATTGTTCTCTGATATCTACATAGACGGTATGTGGCTTAGGTAAGGGAAAAAAATCTCCAGAAACGGTTTTACGGGTGACCGTCCTTTACAACCCTAGGATTTGTCCCTAGAATGAAATGGTCTGTTTTTACCTTATTTGGAAGGGTCATGAATAATAATGTTGAGTTCTGCTCTGATTGGCTGTTTCGCCGTGCATCTCAATCTCACAGTGTGGCTCATTTCAGTTGCTCACACAGCAGGAATGAAACACAGGGAAAATATATATTTCAATACTGTCTCTCGCAATTATATCGTTGGGTATCGTAGGATCTGTAAATCATTCGCCATCATCCTCAGTCATCTTTCCTTACTCTGTTTATGTGGTAAGTGAAATCTTATGTACTGTAATGTAACAGGCTACCGCTAGCAAGCAGCTAACCATATCCCTTTAGTGGCTCACATTATTTTATTAGAACGCGCGTTATTTGTTTTCCGTGCCTTTCTGAATACAGACACCAACCCATCCCTGCACAGCCTGTAACATAACATTTATTTCCATGATCTGCCATTTTCGCTATTATCTTCACAATTATTCTTCACAATACCTGCAGAAATTCGGATGATTCGGCTGTGCAGGTTCGGCAGGCGGCTGGCATAGAACATGGGTGGGTATATGCAAATGTTGGTGACGTAACTATTAGTGATCCCGACTGTAACGTCACAGTCAGTGTTATGTTCTGATTCGCCTATTTTTCAGTGGTCTTTTGCATGCATGAGATTTACATAAGAAGGAGGAAACAATGGTGTTTGAGGCTCATGGTCATTTCCATGTACAGAACTTTTATTATTCAACTATGCCAAGGTAAATACAGTTTTCCATTCTATGGCACCTTTAAGCATCCCGTCTAGACTGACCGATGGAAGGCAGGGGAAGTGTTTAGGAAATAAAGTGAGTGTATGTCTGTGCAGGTTTTTTTTATTTTCAATCACATCCATTTAACTGTGTTAAATAGATGTCACACTGTGTGGATGTTCCAGCTGTGTATAGCCGTGTCAGTCCCATCATCCACGACAGAAGCTGGCTGCCAGTGAAACAGACATTTTTATGTTTGCCCATTTTTTGGAGGAATAATTATTTTAGACTGATAGTTTAATGTGCCCTCCTACTTTTAAAATAATTCATACACCCCAGTGTCTAGACTAGACTGTATTGATGCTGCGAGTTAAAGGGTTAGTTCACCCAAAAAGGAAAATTGGCCCATAAATTACTTACCCTCAAGTCATCCCAGGTGTATATGACTTTCTTCTTTCAGACGAATCCAGTCAGAGTTATATTAAAAATTGTCTTTGATCTTTCAAGCTGTTTCATGACACTCAACGAGTGTTGCATGCTTCAGTCCAAAACAAGTTAAATAAAAAGCACCCATCCATAAAACACAGTGTCTCACGTGGCTCCCGGGGGGTGAACAAAGGCTTTCTGTAGTGAATCAATGCGTTTTTGTAAGAAAAATATCCATATTCAAAATGTAATAATCACTTTAATGTAGCTTGCGCTCACTGTTGTACACGGAAGCAGTTCCGGGCGGATGACCTCTGAGGTCAGCATTGCGCATGCGCCGGTGAGTCTCGTGAAAACCAAAGTTTGTTAACAGGAGCAAAGGAAGCAAAGTTTCCTTACTTTAGCAAAGGAAAACCAGTCTCCTCTTGGCTTATATCGAAATCCTCCGACATTCTTCTTTACAAATCCTCGTTTTTGTACTTCTAATAAGTGACCATTGTTTTGTTTTGATCTTTCCACCTGTGTCACTTCTGAGCGGCGCATGCGCAAAGCCGACCTCCATACGACATCCTCCCGGAACTGCTTCCCTTTACAACCAACAGTGAGTGCAAGCTACATTAAAGTGATTATTACGTTTTGAATATGGATATTTTTCTTACAAAAATGCATCGATTCGCTACAGAAGGCCTGAAGCTGTGGAATTTACTAGTTATTAAGAAATATATGCTTGAACTTTTCAGTTCCTAAGCTATTTTATTGAAAAATCACAGAACAGTGTTGACAAAACATTTCCGCGCGGAATGACTCTGTGCGCGTGATGTACGCGCTACTGTCTGTAGCTATGTGTGTGCGTTACAGTGCAGCAGCGCATCAGATTAGAACGGCGATTAACTTACCTGTGCAATAAGCTGTTTAAAACGTGCATTCTGCCGTTCAATTTCGAGCATCCAGTAATATAATCACACATGTCTTGTGGAGCGCTTTCGGAGTATGCATTTATTTGTCATTTGAACAGTTTGGAAACGGAGCGTAAATGTGGAAGTCCTTCAAAGATGTCTTATCCTGTTGCACCCTCTATAGGACCAGCGACTAGTCGACGTCAAGCTTAAAGCGTCATGGCAGAGCATTGAAGTCGACCAGCCGATTAGTCTGTGCAACCCCTAACACACACACACGCGCACGCACACACACACACACGCGCACGCACCAGAATGGCGTCTTCAAGATGACGTACGTTGCGTCGTCACCGGTAGTCCCACAATTCAACTCGGCGCGCGAAAGCTGACTGAGGTAAACAACAGAAGAGTGCAGATCGCTGACAGATCTAGACCGAACAAACAATGAGCAAAAAAGACAGTGCAGGTATGCGATGCTTCTTTTTCTTACACTAGTGAACATTTTATGCCTTCGCTTGCTTGTGATTTCATGAATGATATAGCACAACGCTACAATACATTAATCAGCTGTACTCTTCGTGTCACAAACAGGTGCCGCACAGATCCTCGCTTACTTGAATGAGAAAAACAGACCCTTTAGTGCTCAGGATGTCTTTACAAACCTACAGAAGCAGTGTGGTCTGGGTAAAACGGTAAAAAGCGACATTACATTTCAGACTGTGGGATTTAGTTATTAAGAAATATATGCTTGAACTTTTCAGTTCCTAAGCTATTTTATTGAAAAATCACAGAACAGTGTTGACAAAACATTTCCGCGCGGAATGACTCTGTGCGCGTGATGTACGCTACTGTCTGTAGCTATGTGTGTGCGTTACAGTGCAGCAGCGCATCAGATTAGAACGGCGATTAACTTACCTGTGCAATAAGCTGTTTAAAACGTGCATTCTGCCGTTCAATTTCGAGCATCCAGTAATATAATCACACATGTCTTGTGGAGCGCTTTCGGAGTATGCATTTATTTGTCATTTGAACAGTTTGGAAACGGAGCGTAAATGTGGAAGTCCTTCAAAGATGTCTTATCCTGTTGCACCCTCTATAGGACCAGCGACTAGTCGACGTCAAGCTTAAAGCGTCATGGCAGAGCATTGAAGTCGACCAGTCGATTAGTCTGTGCAACCCCTAACACACACACACGCGCACGCGCACGCACCAGAATGGCGTCTTCAAGATGACGTACGTTGCGTCGTCACCGGTAGTCCCACAATTCAACTCGGCGCGCGAAAGCTGACTGAGGTAAACAACAGAAGAGTGCAGATCGCTGACAGATCTAGACCGAACAAACAATGAGCAAAAAAGACAGTGCAGGTATGCGATGCTTCTTTTTCTTACACTAGTGAACATTTTATGCCTTCGCTTGCTTGTGATTTCATGAATGATATAGCACAACGCTACAATACATTAATCAGCTGTACTCTTCGTGTCACAAACAGGTGCCGCACAGATCCTCGCTTACTTGAATGAGAAAAACAGACCCTTTAGTGCTCAGGATGTCTTTACAAACCTACAGAAGCAGTGTGGTCTGGGTAAAACGGTAAAAAGCGACATTACATTTCAGAGTTCTGCTTTTACGACAAATGTCCAGTAGCTAAGAGAGTCTGTGGTATTACAAGAACTCTTTGAAGTGTTCACCGCTTGTGCTAAATGTTATCATTTAATATTACAGTTTGTATACAGAGTGTATTATGCGGAATGATTTATTTTCTCTTCACTTAACTTACACAGGCTGTGGTCAAAGCAATGGAGCAGCTGGCCCAGGAGGGAAAGATTCAGGAGAAAGTCTATGGAAAGCAGAAGATCTACTTTGCAGATCAGGTTGGTCTGATTCCTCATTTAATATAATCGGGTGGAGACAATTTGCTCTTAATATTAAGAGAACCGGTGTTGTCCTTTCAATCCCTTCAGTCTCAGTTTGCGGATGTGAGTGATACTGAACTTAAGAAGATGGATGCTCGTATTGTGGAAATCAGCACTGAAGTACAGACCATATCACAGAGCTGCAGGCAGCTGGATACAGGTGTGCACTGAACATGCGCTGCTGGCAAAAGATGTGTTGTTTGAACTTGTGCACCGACTGTTTGTATTTGATAAAAAGTTCATCTTTTTGCCCTCAGAACTGAAGGAGCTGAACAGCTCATTAACCACAGCGGAGATGAAGGCACAGATCCAGGAGCTGCAGGCAGAGTGCTCTGGGTACAGAGAGAGGCTGGATGAAATCAAGTCAGCTAAAAACCATGTGACCCCTGAGGAGAGGCAGAAGGTTCGAAATCACTGCGTTCTTTAATATCTGGTGATCTTTTTTACCATGGCACCAAAACCAAGTGTTAACGTTTACCAGCCCTGTGCATGATTAATGAACACAAAATGTAGTGTCAAATAAGTGCAAGTGACCGTTCATTCACCGACATGAATCTCTCCCACACTGGCCCTGGGCCATTTTTATTGTACATTAAATTGCTTTTTGTAAGCATTGCAAAAAGACTCATCTTCTAGCATCTCTGGAATATGTTTGATTCATTAGGTGAAGTTTATACAGATAATGTGGCTGTCCTGGGGCAGTCAATAGTATATTATGCTTGTTCATGTTGCTGACAAATGTATTTCTTGCCCCTCAGGTTTACAAGGAGAGAGAGACTTATGTGAAGGAGTGGAGGAAGAGGAAGAGACTGGTAATGATCCGTAAAAACATTTATTCACAACTTCAGATTCAGAATGTCGGCTTATTTTTAATGATACAGCTGTAAGGCATGCCTTTATGAAAGTGCATTCATTTCAGATTTATCTTTGTGTCCTCAACACCATGGTTTATTTATATACGAATGGAAACTGCTCTTGCACATCATGGTTTTGACTGTCACTGCCAATGGTCAACTGACCTAAAATGATACCTGTTATACTGCTACATACCTTACACTATACAGATATTTATTAAGTCTTATGTACCATAATATGAAACTCCAAGCACAGCTTTTAATTTGTCTCTTTACCTGCCAGGTTACTGATATGGTTGGAGCTATTTTGGAGGGGTACCCAAAGAGCAAGAAACAGTTTCTGGTGAGTCATTTCCTTAGAACGGGTTTTTTTGACAGCCAAACCCCTTAGAAGTAACATATTTACTTGAAGTACCCCCTGAGATTTGACTTTAATATTTCAATTACAACACATTCGCTTGTTCACGATTCTAATGTCGGTTAATGGTCACACGATATGCAAGTAAATAGATAGTGAATCTTTAACTCGTTTCAACTAATCACAAAAATGAAGAAATGTATTGCTGTTGTAAATTACAAATGTAATGTAAAAGTAAAATGAATATTTGATGATAATCATAATTTTTACACTACAAGTAACAATACTGATATTTATGTCTTAAATTCTTCACTTTTTAACGTTCAAACCCTAAAGGTTTTATTTTGCCTTAATACTATTGAAATGCTGCAAATGTCTGGCCACAAAAATATTGGAAATCATGTGACTAAATAAAGTGAACCTAGCTCAAGTGGCGTACCAAAATGCACATTAAAATTGCAGCACATGCAGAAATTAAGTTTTAATTTTACATTGGATATTACCAATTATTAGCTTTTCATCAACTTCTTACCTCAGGAGGAGGCTGGGATTGAAACAGATGAGGACCATAAAGTGACAATGCCCAACATCTGATGGAGGACTCACTGAATAAATTCAGATGCCACCAACATTGTTGCCGGGACGCCTAACCTTTGGGAAGGTTGGAAAATAAAGTAGAGGATTCTAGGACACCAAGATAACTGTTTTGTTAAAAACCAATCCTATTTATAAAAGTGTTGAGAGAGAAAGAACAAACAAGCTGTAAATAAGTTTGAACATTGTTTATTTTTCAATTAAAAAAATTATACTGATACAAAAACATTTCAACCAGATTGTTCCATTGCAGTCAGAAATGCAGAAGCACAGAGTCTAGTATAGTAGTTCAGCACGACGTAGCCTCGTTCTGTGAGCTGGCATTTCGCTCCACTGTATGGCTTAACTTGTAAAGACGTCCCTTATTCCAGCACAGGTCAAACAGTTGGTTGTACAATCATCTGTTATTTAAAAAAAGATCTCGATACCTAAAAATCTGTGTCCTGAGTAGACTCCAATTCTAATTTTCATTATGCCTTAATTAACATTCATTAAAAATATAAATAGAATTGGGCGGTCACACCAAGTGAAGCTGCTACCATGCACTGTCTTCACTGATAGCTTATGCAGCACAAAAAAATACTTCACAAGAGCTTAAACCATTAACATAAATGTAGAATAAAACATTATTGCGCTACACACAGCTGAACAAAAATTGACATAACCTGACAAACAGAGGTTTATCTTCCATTAATTGTGCGTAGACACTGCAATCTTTGGTCACATCATCCCAATGACAGTGGTTTAAAAGAGGAACTAAGATGGCTCAGCATTGCCTAACTTTAATTATATTAAAGCATGAGGGACAGCTGTTTTTGAACGTAAAAACCAACTGACAATGATGCATCACAGTGTAACTAAACGTCTCGGCTCCCCTTTCCAGCACTAGTTTGCAAAGGTGAAAATGTAGTTGTGCTTTGGAAAATGACTTGAACATGAGGTAAAGATGTTGCACTGAATGCAACATACCAAGCTTAATCATTCAAAGGCAGCTTCTGGTTTATAATGCAGCAAATTGAGACATCTCACACCTCCGTATATTTGGGTGTGAATTTGGCTGGTAAGAAAATGACAATTTGACAATTATTGCATTTCCACATTTTTTGATTGGAATCACTGCCATAAACACTTCACTATATCAGTCAATACTTGAGCAAGCGCTGCTACATCTCTTCAGAGTTCTTGAACGCACCGCAGTCCATTAGAGAGACTGTTCTTGAATGAGCTATTAGCCTGAGAGACAGACAGACAGCTTCAGTACAGCTGACCATTCACTTGCTGCAGCACAGTCACCACAAACTCTCTCAGCGTCTGTCAACAATACAGAAAAACATGGTCAGTCTGGGAGTTTTCAGTGTTTATCTAAGCCTGTGTAGGTGACTGAAAAACTGAAGCTTGCTGTCGCTTGTGTAGTGATCAGGTTGTCTACATTGGTTTGAGTAGTGTTATTAATGTTTTTATGGCACGTTTTGCATGTTTAATGCATTTCCGGGTTGTTTTGTCTTGGTCGTACGAATACATTTGAAGAGCCAGGGTTCCCACTGTCTGGGAAAAACCTGGATAGCCTAATTTTAAGTGTGATTGCTAGACTTGGAAAGTCATGTAAATTAATAAAATATTAAATCGTTGCTATATAATGTTTTACATATACATGTTTTTCTAGTTTTCACACTCTGAAATATTTTATTAGGTAGAAACTGTGAGTAAAAACTATTTTTAAAATCCCTTCTGAATCCTTATCCAGTAAATCACAAACAACTGGAAAACTGAGTCTTTAAATATTGTTGTGGGCCTTAAAGAAAAAAAAAAAAGCTGAGAACTGCAACATAGCAGATAATTCAGGTATGAACAGACCTTAAATGTGTGAGCATGTGCATGTGTGCTACCTGGGGCTTGCAGTGTTCCTCGATCCAGCTGAAGACGCAGGCAGAGAGCTCCTGAAAGCTGTTGACTGACACTGAGGCACTGAAGGACTGGAACAGAGAATCCATGATGCTCTGAAACACACTGAACTTCACCTGATCTGAAACCTGCTCGCTGCCCTGCTGAGGGTTATTCTGATGGGCCTTCACAATGTGCTCATAGTTCCTGAAACAAACCCCACAAAGTGTCCATTAGAGACAGTATCTTAAGAATTTTCTTCCTCCCTTCCTCTTAAAGGTCTTAAAGGGTGTTATCTTTCTTGGCAGAAGAGTGACTTAAGCAGTTCAAATGTTTCTGACCCCCCTTTAAATAACCGACCACTCACGTTTTCATAATTTTCAGCGCCATCACCTCCTTCCTAAGAGTGGAAACATCCTCTTCCTGCTTCTTCTTTTCTTTGTGGAGAAACTGAATGTAGTCGATTGCTGCAAACACACACACAAGTCACTGAGCTTTTCCATTCCAGAGTAAAAGAATGGCGACATGTGACAAGGAAATATAAATAGATAATGAAGGTTCTCACTCTTCTGCAGGACTGTAGCTTTACTCATCTTCTGTGTGGCCATGGCAAAGTCCGACTGCTGCTGGCATGTAGGCACTATAAACTGCAGGTCATCATAGCCTTTCTGTGGGACAGCGATCCACACACACATTTGAGTGACAGAAGTAGAACGCTAGAAGCACGGGACTGTTCTCTTTTATACGCGAGTAGCTCACGATCCAGTGTTTACAGGATCACAAAGTGACTCGGTTCACAATATATTCTGCTCCACATGAACTCATCTCTGCATGTTTTGGGTTGCGTGTAATGTGTATTTGGGAACACAACATGCGCTGACCAACTTCAAAAATTTGTAATAAAAAGCGCTCAAAAACCAGCTGTTGTCAACAAAAGAAGCTTTAAAGGATCCCTGCGATTGATTTATTTCCACCAAAACTAAAGCTTGATGAATTATTATTTTGGTATTAGTATTTAGTATTGCTATATAATCACAAGGTGTTTGGCCAAATTGAGCAGCCCTACAAACAAGCACAACTTAATAAAGCTTAATAAAAAATCATATTCACAATTTTTATCAGGGAAAAAATCGAATAAAACAAAAATAATTTGCAATTTCCCCCCACAAATTGTGCAGACCTATGTTGACAAAATCATTATTTCTCTTTGCCTTTTTTCCCCCCCCTCCAGATTTAGTCTCTTAAAATAGTATGAAATGAAAGTTAAATCAATCCAAAGACGGGCATCTTTGGCAGTTACATCTCATCTTGCAGCATATTTTTAAGGCAGCATGTCAAGTTAAACATATTTCAACATAACATAAAAAAAAAAAAAACGCATCTCATGACACTGTTCCATTTCATTGCATCAGACGGAACTGCAATGCTGCCGCCCTGAACTGAAAGTCAGAGTACAGCTGCTGTCAGAAAAGCAACTGAACCACACCTTAACACCCAAAACACCACCATAACCTATTGTAATATTACAAATGGAATATTTTGAAGTTTGAATGTAATCAAGTCAAGTAATTACTGTGCTTTTATGATTGATTATTGCGGTCACTTATGTAAGCTACTATATTTTCTGTCTTTGTTTTCCCTAAAACAATTGGCTCTTCTCACTCTTACCTTGATGGCATCTCTGCGTTTCTGCTCTGCCTGTGTGTGTGCCTGTCTCCTCCGATCTTTATACGACTCCTTATAGGGCGTCTCATGTCTGTTGTCACTGTCTTCATCATCTAAACCAAAGGGATGAACAGTATGTTAGCAAGACTGTATCTTGATGTCTGTCTTTAAAGTTGCAATAATCAACACATATTTCCTTTTATATTGTGACGTACAGCTGAGTGTAACATAATTGAAAAAGAAAACAATATAGGCCATGGACTTGGTTCTTTGCATCAGAGGCAGATGATTGGGAGCCTGCAGGAGCAGGGATTAAATGCTTGGAAGGGTCTGGCATACGTATGCATGGATTTAATTGTTCACAATTAGATCGAACACATGCATTTTAGAAAACAGATGGGTGAATTTTGTCTTTTTCATGACAGGGAAACGATGACCATTTTAGAGTAAAGGTTATAAAATATTGGCCATGTTTGATATTAGATGATTGAGATTAGTATCATCACCTGTGTTTGGTACTGAAGAGGCACTTGTGGATCCAATGCTGTTGGCTCTTGACACCAAACTTCCTTTGTGAGCACTCTCGGCAAAGAAACCTAATGATATGGACATTTGGACATATGGTTACTTCAACATTTGACAGCACAATGTAGTTTCAGTTTTGTCAAGTCCACCCTATGGGTTAATTATATTTGTATAACTGCAAATCCAACCTTCGTCTTGGCATATAAACTGGAGAAAAAAACAACAACAAAAACAGTAGTTGAGACTCTCAGTAATATTTTATAGCTCAGGGTACTCACTGTGATCGAAGCCGTTGTCGCTGAAGGTGCCGTCCGTCTGCTGAGACATGGTGATGGGTGATGTAAAAAAAAAAAAAACAGAAGAACAGTCAAAGCCAGCCAGACTAAACATTCAGAGACCAGCAGCCAACTGATGATCACATATGCAAACTGAGCCTGACATGTCCTGCCTTACCTTTATCTAGGACACCTCTAACTCCCCACTGTGATGTCCCAAATAACCCCTTTAAAAGGTGACATTTAATCTATATGCATAATCAGTGGTCGAATTGTAAACATTTTTTAAGGGGGATGGTGGGGCGGGGGATCCTGTGTGATTACAAATTAATCAATTTTTTTTAACAAAAAATAAGCTTTATAAAGTGATCTGTGGTTTATGAGCTGTTTTCCTTGTGTCAAAAGGTATGTCAGAATGTAGGTTAAACCAATGCACACACACACACAATTTATGTGTGTCTGTGTGCCAAATGACTGAAATGATGCCCCTTGTGTGGCATGTTGACAAAAAATTATATAATATTTTTGGGGGTATTTTTTGACAATAACGATGATTAATATTTTGCTGAGTGCTGGTTTAGGCCTGTCATGGATAAAGGAATATGACACTAAAACCGCCAGTAGGTGGCGGCAAGTATCTGTTTTAATGAATGATTCATTGAATCCTTCAATCAAACGATTCTTTCAAAATGGCTGATTCAATTAGAATCGAAGCAAGTTGACTGTCTTTATGAATGAATCATTGAATAATTGGCTCACTTGATTCGTTCAAAAAGAGATTCATTCATGAAAGTAACACTGCATGCTCCGAGACACAGGGCAGATCTACTCCAGCTTTGTTTGCAAGTATTTCATTTGCAAAACAGGAAAAAAGACTAAATGTGTCTAAAATATAACTCACTCACTTAACTTATTGACTGTTGAAGGCTGTATAAAATAACTAAATAGGCTAAAGATAAATAATAAAAACTCACAGGGATATTTGTCTTTCATTATTTTAATTATCTTCGTTCTAATAGACTTCATCATGCAATGAATGCTTTTGGACTCGAGATGTTTGTTTTTTCCACACTTCATAACAGTGGTGTAGGCAGAATTTAATTTTTGGGCGGGCCAAAAGTGAGCGGGCACCCATTCCCAATCCCCCCCTCGAAAAACTTCCATCTCATTTTCTCCGCCAACTTCAAAATCATCCTACATCACTGTTTTACCTTTTTTTGTAAAGGGCGTTTGACCTTCTTTGCATGTTCACTTTGTAAACGCTGGGGTTGGTGTTGGGTCATTCTTGAACGATTCGTTCATTTTGAATGAATCTTTAATGTGACTTGGGAAGAACGAGTCGTCTCGGGGAGTGATTCGTTCAGTCGCGCATGCGCAACATCCTATAGGTTCTGTACTGGAATTAGTAGTTCACCTGGCTTGAGTCTTTGAGTTTTTCCGAGTCGTTCGTTCATCACGTGACAGCCCCATAAGCTTTAACCAAAGGGGTCATATGATGCGATTTCAAGTTTTCCTTTCTCTTTGGAGTGTTACAAGCTGATTGCATAGATAAGATCCCTGAAGTTGCAAAGACTAAAGTCTCAAAACTTACACCAAATAATGATCTTTAAAAAAGCATCATATGACCCCTTTAACCAATGCAGTCTGAGCCGGAAAGAGAATTGATTAGTTCATCTCTCGAGTCTTCGGGTTTGAGTCGTTCATTCATCACGTGACAGCCCCATAAGCCCAAACCCGAAGACTTGTCAGATAAGAGGTGAGGTGAGCTAATCATAGACTGAAGACCCAGGTAAACAATGAATTAATCTTTTCTGTTTCTTATAGCAGTTTTGTATTGTTTGTAGTGTGATCAACGTTTGCGTAAGTAGTAGACGTATTAGGGAAGTAACACGTAACATTTTAATTATGTTTTGCTAAAATGAACGAAATGACTCGAAAAAAGATTTGTTCATTTTGCTGAACGAGACTCAAAAGTCCGAGTCGGTAAAATTATCCGAACTTCCCATCACGAACTTCTGCAGCGATGTAGTTCGATTTTGAAGTTGGAGGAGAAAATGAGATGGGAGTTTTTCGACGTACCCCAACTGTATGAACAGGCATTATGAGATTTTTGGTTTCAGTGGGCGGAGCACACATGAATATTCATGAGTTTCCCGGACATGCTCGTGGAACCAGGTGGAACTGAGAATTTAATGGGTTTAATGGAATATAAAAAAAAAAAAGGTAAATATATTTACAGCGTTGCACAAACCTATGCCTAAACTACATTTGTTCATCATTTTGTAACAGTTTATAATGTTTTTATTAGTTTGCACGTTTTGTGCAGTCATCACTGACTGAATGATTGCAGACATCCAGCACACTTAAGCTAGTTGTAACTTACTCTGATTTCAGTTCACTGTGCTGTAGCTTGCAATGCTTTAAAACTGTGTCTGTTGTTAGTTATGTTGAGTACAACAGCTGAAATAAACTTGTATCTGTGGATCATTTTTCATCTATCCTGTTAGACTACATTTACAAAATGAATAGGAATCTAAGACCACACACACAAGCATTAAAGTGTTCCTTTAATTTTAAAAGTAAAATTTCGGATTAAACAAAATTGTATGGACAAAAGTTTAAAAAGTAGCCTACATTTGGCACACTGTAAATGAGAAAACAAATACTTCACAGCTTTTTATGGAATGGAATAAGAAACTAATTTCATGTTAAAAATAATTTTATTAACAAATGTTCATAAGTGTGCTTGTTTTTATATGATATATGATATATACACAATTCTTCTTCATGTTCTTTCTTCATGTTCACCAACTGCATTTAGGCTATCAGATTAAAAATATTAAAAAAACATTAATATTGTGAAATAAGTTTACAATTTAAAAAGTCCCCCCCCACTCATGAATATTCATGTTTGCCCCTCCCACTGAAACCGAAAATCTCGTAAGACCGGAAAACACAGAGTTCACGCAGAGCTACACAAGACAAGCGTTTGAGGTTAAAAAGTATATCAATTGTAACTTTTTGTTGTTGTTTGTTTTTTAGAAAATAACCGATCGTTTCGCTAGATAAGACCCTTCTTCCTTGGCTGGGATCGTTTAGCTGCATTTAAACTACATTTGGGAAGTTCAAACTCGGGGGCAGCATAGAAGTCCATTATTTGGAGAGAAATCCTCAAATATTTTCCTCAAAAAACAATTTCTTTACGACTGAAGAAAGACATGAACATCTTGGATGACAAGGGGGTGAGTACATTATCTGTACATTTTTGTTCTGGAAGTGAACTAGGCTAACGTTACTCCTTTAATCTCAGTCAATTCACCAGAAACAGACAAACTGCTTTCCGCATCTGATGATGAGACGTACGAATCTATATGCAGATCACGGTATATAACTGTTTTAAATTAGCCTACTCTTAATATTTCTCTTGTGGCCCGAACATAGGCTAGTGAAGAAACTTATAGGCTATTTTGTGTTAAACAGGTTGTTTTTGGAAAGTCGGTGCTTGAAGTTAAGCTGCTCTTCATTTTTATTGATGATTTCAGTGTTAATTTTAATTATAGGTATATAATTCATTACATCATAAACATGTCTTGAAAGACCTTTTTAAGATTTTCAATGAGGAGTAATAGCCTACCTCGCAGCGCGTCAGTTATGCGGGGATGCGCTATGAAATTATTGCGGGGCAAATTAATTGTAATATTAATTTAATAAAATAAAAGTAACCTAATAATAGGCGTAAGAAGAATGTAACAGGCCTACATTAATTGGAAATGCCAAATGCTCTTAATATTGCCAACAATTAGATGGGCCTAACTAAAGTGTAGGCTATACAATTATTTTATTCAGAAATGTCATGTTTATGATTTTTTTTTTATGAATTCGTTATTTAAATTATTAGGCCTACTACATATTCGGAAACAGGTGCAGTTAGTCATCTTTGTGAGGAAGACAACAGCTGGTTGACAACAGCTACGCCCTTGCTTCGTAATGTATGCTAGAACAGGGCGAACATTAGCCTACTGACTCTGAATGGGACGCATCCTCTCTCTTAGATTAGTAGCCTATCGTCCCTCGTCCTCGCAGTCACACATATACGTTATAAGTTATGTCAAGGAATGTATTCAAACTGTAATCAGGTTAATAACTTAAATCTTATTGTGCTGTCGACGAAAACATGCGTGAGCTTGTAATATTAATACTGAGCTCTGATCGGTCAATCGCCGTTATTCAGTTTATAATGTATTAAACGTAGAAAATATTAATAATAATTCATTTGTCAGATAAGATTTACATAAAACACAACATTATTAATCTAAAGGGGGTGGTGGTTTTACAGAGGGGATGCTTTTTGCCATTTTTTTCCAACCAGGGGCATGCCATCCCCCCTCAATTCGAGCCCTGTGCATAATGTGTCTCCAAACTCTCAGACTGAGCAACCACTGTCCGATTGTCAAGCTGTAATTACAGTCGGTCCAACTGAGGGCATATTTTATTATTTTATTCGTTGCATATGAATGCGGCAGTAAGTCTGAATGCACTGGAATAGCAGCATAAATATAAAGAAGGCACAAACAAAGAGAACCAGAGTCTTGCTGTCTTGGCAGTATTTTGGGGGACCGTCTGTCACTTGGGGGGAGTCGATTCGGTCGTTCGAACGCGCCTTCGATGCCCGAAAATTCTGTCTAGTGAGGCAGTTTAAATACGTTTTGAAACAGCCAGAAAGAGTCTGTGTAGCAAACAAACAGGCTAGCTTAGCGGATTCAAGTCTTACACGTCTGTTATAGCTCCCATTCTAACATTAACAACATAAACAGTCCGTTTAAGCGCAGAAACGTTTTCGGCCGTGTTTTTGTAGTGACTTGTCTAAATTACCGCTAAATACACTGCATTTTAAGACCACGATAATGTGGGAAGCAGGGTAATTGTTCTTTTGACTTGCTGAACTTTACAACTAACGTTAGCCAGCTGAGCTAGAGAGTGAAACCAACCACTGCAGACCTACACAGATAAACAGTAACACACTTTACGAGGGCGATTTGAGAAGATATGGCTGTTTAAAATCAACGGACCGTCTTTAACTGAATAGTTTTCCTTACTTTGAGCCAGGGATCCTCCGGCGACGCGCTGTTTTCCGTCATTTTGCAATAAACAATGACGGGATGTTACGAGCTGCGCCCCCTATTGGCCATTATCTGGTCTGACCTCTAGAGACTCATCCTCCAGTCTGTCGTTCTTTCTGCTGACTACTGACTGTGAATTCCGATGAAATCTATAAGTTCATTGTTAATATATTGAGCCATTCGATCCATCCATTTCTTTTTTATTTTACTCATTGCATTGTCTATGTATTCTTATAGCCTATACAATACACATATACCTTACACTGATCATCTCCTATATGAGTCAAGATAAACATCAATGTGTGGTCATTTATTCCACATGGTGGTGCTCTAAGAGAGTTTATCAAACATCAAACTGAGAGTTGATGCTCATATATCTCATGGTAATGGGATAATCTATCTATCTATCTATCTATCTATCTCTCTCTCTCTCTCTCTCTCTCTCTCTCTCTCTCTCTCTCTCTCTCTCTCACTCACTCACTCACTCACTCACTCACTCACTCACTCACTCACTCACTCACTCTCACTCTCTCTCACTGTCTGTCTGTCTACAGAGCCCTATAGATTTATTGTAATTTCTGTGTAAATATAAACCTTAAAGTCTTGGGTTTGAAAAAGCTATTTATGACTAGCAGAACACAACACTAAATAATAAATGAAACCAATGATAAACATTTAATAAATTAAAATACATTGAATAAAAAATAGATCAGTTATATGTAGTTATAAAACAGATTTGATCATCTGTAAAATAAATAGATAAATAAAATAAAATAAAATAAAAATGCCAGTGTGGTTTTATTGTGTTCAGTTGTCCAACAGCTATTACAAAGGTAACACTTTACAATAAGGTCCCATTAGCTAATGTTAGTTAATGCATGAGCTAACATTAGCTATCAATCTGCAATATATTTGTTACAGTATGTATCAATACATTTATTAGTTAATCAAAATACAACTGTTCTTGTTAGTTCAGGTCCATTAAATAATATGAACAGAGACACTTTTTGATTTTAATTATGTATTAGTAAACGTTAAAAAATTAACTGAGATTTGTAAATGCTTTAGGTCATTACAAAAGTATTATGATATTAGGCCAGAATTCACAAAAATAATCTTCTAGAGAAAACAAGTAGGCTTGTGACAACAGGCCCTGATCAACAGCATCAGTGTCATACAGTACATACAAAGGCTCAACAGGAGGGTCAAATGTTGCTCCCTCCACACCTAAAAAGAAATGTGCCCCTGCTAAACTACCCATGCCTCCTGAGGAAGAGCTTGAAGAACGCTTCAGTGTGGTTTTGGTGAGTTTTTTTATACACAGACATGTAAATATTAAATATCAACACAGCAAAAGCAGCTAATCTTGGCACTTCCTGTTCTGATTAAAAACAACAGCCGTGTTAGGAACTACAACAGTATTAAATTCTCTGTTTTTGCATTTTGGAAACATAAATACTAGCTGTGGGGAAAAAAACCCAGAGGAACTTCTTGATGCATAGACAGTGGGCACAACATATTAAAAGGATAATCAGACACAATATGAACATTTCAAAGCAAATGCAATCTTCCACCTGAAATGAAAAATGAAGTAACATTTGGAAAAAACCTTCTGACTTAATACAATCTGATTACTGTCACTATAGTTCCACATGGGCTATTGGTATAGGAAATGGTAGTGACGGGATGACAAATTAGGCAACTTCTTAAGAGAAGTCATAAGACAACAAGAGGTCCTATATTCTCTGTCATGACTGACCTTTGTTTCGTCTTTTGTTTCAGTGCAAGACACCACTGTCAGTTGGTTATACTCCTAGATATGCCATCCCGTTTATTGAGCAATTTCTTGTATCATTTAATTGATTCCTAATGGAAGCTCAGTTATCTTCCATTTGGTTCCACTTCAGCAACACATTATGTAAGCCTGTTTCCATCATAGAATGAATATTGTTACTTCTCATGAATGCAAATTTATATGTCTCAACTGTGACTTTATATCTCACAGTATGACTTTATTTCTTGTTTTAACTTCTCAAAATAACATTTTATTTTTACTCAAATAAAAAAAAGCACTTTCATATAACAAATGGCCATTTGATCCTTCTCAAAATACTCTTATTGGTCTATGCACAACCAGGCTGTCCCTGGCCCCGTGATGAGTTGGACCCACTAAACTCATTTTTACAATGCTCAGAGGATGGGGGAGTTTGGGACAATCCCTGCAATTTTGTCCTTGACACCATAAATTCAAGCAACTACTCTGATTAGATTACCATTGTATGTTAAAGAATAGGTGCATCACACATGGTAACACTTCACAGTGATGTCCTCATTGCAGGCTACTGCCATATGCCCTGCACTGTGCATTTGGTGCATTATATATAATATCAGCTTAATCTAGTCTGCACTTTATTCACTCTCTTGAACCAGTAGACCACAGCTAGTCCCCCACCCTACCCCACCCACCCCGCTCTCTGTTCTTTCAGTAACCGCTCAATGTGTTTCTAAATGCGCTTTCGCTCTTTGTGCACACAACCTTAAAAAAAAAACATGCTCTAAGCGGAAACGTCTTAGTGCTTCAGGAGGAAACACCCAAGAACACAACGTTTCTACAGTAAACTTTACACCTTTTTTTTTTTTTACAACACACCCTCTTAATTTGGTTGACAGGTGCAATTCCAGATGTGGTGTGAAAGTACAAAACATAAGGCTAATGATGAATTTTTGTTGCTAATAATGTTTAAATGCAAGACATGTAGCAACTCAGCCCCGTGCTATCTTTTCAGGAAGTCACATTGTGTCAGACTGATGACACACTGCATATGATCTTAAGTAGATAAATATAAACGTAAGGGGAAATTAATGTATGAGATATGCACATCATATAATAGTTCACTCAAAAATGAAAATTGTGTCACCATTTACTCACCCTCATGTCATTTCAAACCTTTATGACTTCTGTGAAACAACAGTGGACCCCATAGACTTTGATTGAGACATTCTTTTTTTCAAAATTTCCACAAAAACCATCTAGGTTTGAAATGAAATTAAGGTAAATAGTAGCCTAAATGATGACAGGATTTTCATTTTTGGCCAAACTGTCCCTTTAACAATCTGAAGTAGACTAAACTAGGAACAATAATTGTATCATACACATTTTATAATGTAGACATTTCCCATGTCCATTCAACCATTGTCTTGCATCAGATATAAATGGTGATTATCAATGTTACAAATTCATGATGTAAATGGCAAATCAGATATTAACTGAAACTGAAGAAAAAGTTAACCAGTTGCAATTTACACGTGTTCATGCCAGCCTCTTTCATATATCATACTCAGACTTTGCCATGCTATTAGGATTCAGATGTTGCCATCAACATCACAAACCAATTAGTATTATAACACTGACAAACTTCTTCTTAAACAGTTATAGCCTGGTTCTAGGTCACGTACCACTGGCGGCAGTATCCAGTATTATGGATGTAATCTGTCTATTGAAATCCAGTATTTTGTGATGGATGTGCATGGTGCACGTCAACCAATAAGAATAGCAATATGTTTCTTTATTAGTGTATTTATTCACAAAGCTTCAAACATTGAGACTGCAGTCATTAGAATCCTGCTAGCATGTTTGTACAGTTCTGCTAGAGAAGATTTCACCTGATCTCCCGGTTACAGTGATGAACCTCTAATTTCTCTTCTCAGAGCTCCATGAATTTGCCTCCTGACAAGATGAAGCTTCTGAGTCAGTACGACAATGAGAAGAAATGGGAGCTTGTCTGCGATCAGGTAAGATACTACTATTGTCATCTGTCAATCAACTTCAACATTGTTTTTTTTTTAAATGGCAGCAGAGTAGAACTGAGAGTATCTTGATCGTTTCTCTCGTTTAGTTCTCATTTAGAGAGTGAGACATTATTCATATTGAAATACGTTGTCATTGCATTTTTGAGCAGTTTTGCATTTTCATAATACTTCATGTCTGCAGTGTAGGTGTGACCTTTGAAAGGAAGTTATCTGCTAGACTAGATTTAGACACACCAGAAGCATAAAAGAGATCTTTACACTGTGACACAAATACAAAAACCAAACTTATACAAGTTATATGAGGACTTTAACCAGGGTTCATATGTCCTTTAAAGTTTATTTATTTGTTGCCATTTTTACATTTTCTTTCGTTTTGGGGTGTATACGGCATGATATGTAGCCATGGCCAATTTAGATAAGCGCCTGAATGGTGAAAAGAAAAAAAAAAAACATTTAATGGAAATGAAATAATATATATACACACACGTATATGTACAGGTGCATCTCAAATTAGAATGCCGTGGAAAAGTTCATTTATTTCAGTAATTCAACTCAAATTGTGAAACTTGTGTATTAAATAAATTAAATGCACACAGACTGAAGTAGTTTAAGTCTTTGGTTCTTTTAATTGTGATGATTTTGGCTCACATGTAACAAAAACCCACCAATTCACTATCTCAACAAATTAGAATACTTCATAAGAGCAATAAAAAAAACTAAAATGTTTAGTGAATTGTTGGCTTTCTGGAAAGTATGTTAATTTACTGTACATGAACTCAATACTTGGTAGGGGCTCCTTTTGCTTTAATTACTGCCTCAATTCGGCGTGGCATGGAGGTGATCAGTTTGTGGCACTGCTGAGGTGGTATGGAAGCCCAGGTTTTTTTGACAGTGGCCTTCAGCTCATCTGCATTTTTTGGTCTCTTGTTTCTCATTTTCCTCTTGATCTTGACTTGAGATCCTCTATGGGGTTCAGGTCTGGTGAGTTTGCTGGCCAGTCAAGCACACCAACACCATGGTCATTTTGGGAACTTTTCCACGACTTTCTAATTTATTGAGATGCACCTGTATGTGTGTGTGGCTGTACATACACATATGTAGTTGGTTTTTGGTGTTTGGCTTAGTGTTATGTTAGAATCATTATTATACTCATACCTTTTTGTTCTTTTAATATTTTTGAATTGTTTTTAGCTTTATTTTTATTTATTTATAATTTTTTTCATTTAAATATTTTAGTTTTGAAATGTTGTTGTATGCATTTGTCATTTTTATTTAATTTATTTCATTTTCTTAAATGTGTGTATATATGTAGTATTTATAGAGTTTTAGCTTTTAGTTTTAATTACTTTTTCTTATTTGTAAGTCGCTTTGGATAAAAGCGTCTGCTAAATGACTAAAAGTAAAGTAAAAGTAATTCATCATGTTAATCATACATATCATGTCATACATACATATCAGGAGAAAATGTTAAAGGCCTTTGAAAATGTTTTAAAGCATCTCTAGTGTTAATTAAAAATGCTTAAAATGTAAATGATCTAACCTGATTTTCTTGTTCTATGTAGTGACAATATAATTAAAATACAGGTTGAGGCATTTGTAGTGATCAGTTTCAGAGAATGCATAGCCTTTAAGAAGGGAAAAAAACAACAGTGGTTGACAGAAATGACTCTTTATGTAAATTATGTTAATTTAAGTAGGCTTACAAAGACACAATGGAAAGTTTGGCAAAGGAATTGTATTTTTATGTTTGTGTATATTTTAGTTTAATTTTTTAATGACAGTAAAAAGAATGATGCAAGTCTGTGGTTGAAGGAGATGATGTAAATGCTGATAGTGAGCAGACATCTCAACGGGGGAAAAGACAGAAAAAGGGGAAAATAAGAGCAGCAGTATGAGGTCAGACTCTTAAGGTGGTGAACACACTTCCTGTGTTAATATTTGCATCTCTATGACAACTTTGGGATGCAGGCTTTGTAGCTATGCATGTACAGAGAGCACAGGTTGTCATAGCAACGAATGCACATAACTAAAATGTATTTCTTACCATGGGCATAATGTAGGCTGTATACCACCTTCAGGGAAAATATGTATTAATACAACTGAAGAAACGTCAATAAATGTCACATATCTCTCTCATACATATACAGTAGAGTATCTGAGATGGATTTACAGTAACATTTAAAAGTTTGGGATCAGTAAGATTTTTTATTTATATATTTTATTTTTGTAAGGAATTAATTTAAAAGTGGCAGTACATAAGGTTTCTGTTTCAAATAAATGTAATTCTTTTGAACTTTCTATTGATCAAAGAGATATATCTTGGTTTACACAAAAATATTAAGCAACACAACTGTTCTCAACATTGATAATTTAAATGGTAATAATATTTCACAATATTACTCTTTTTACAGTATTTTAATCAAATAATTAATTATGAGCACAAGACACTTATTTTAAAAACATTAAAAAGACTTACCAACCCCAAACTTTTGAATGGTATTATTCAACCTTATTATTTTATACGACCAAATTGCGTTTAAATATCTTCTACACGCCTCCATCATCACAGATGGAAATCAGTCCATTTATTGTTCCTCTTTCTCCTAATGTCTAATAGGAGCGATTTCAGGTGAGAAACCCTCCCTCGGCTTATCTGACTAAAATCAAGATGGCTTGAGAGTGAGTAAATCATGGGGTAATTTTCATTTTTGGGTGAACTATCCCTTGAAGAACTGCTCACTGAAAGGTTTTTATAGGAACCCAAATCGGTTCTTCTATGCCATTAATGTGAAAAGCCACTTTTTTTCTTTTGTAAGAGTGCAGTCCGAAGGACATTTAAAAAATCTAAAGAACCCTTTGTAGAATGGAAAGGTTCCACGGATGTTAAATGAAAACATAGATGCTTATAAAGAACCTTTATTTTTAAGTGTGTAGTCTCTCAGTGGATGAAAATGACCTAATTTCTGTGCTGATGTTTCTCAGGTTTGAAGTGGAATCTGTGGAAAACGGTGGTTCTGTATCAGACAAGAGGAGGTTGTCAGAGAGATCAGTGGAGGATCTAGCCAAAAATGTCAACCATTCTCCCACACACGGCATGAATAGAGCGGCACGTGCACTCACTGTCCGGTGAGTCATCATTACAACACACCCCAAAATACAGGGATCGCTGCTCAGTATAAGGACTAAAATTCTAATACGTGTACTCCAACACTTTAAACTCAGTGTTCATCTTTTGTTCATTCTGTGCCTTTCCACATTAGAATAAGCAACTTGACCCATGGCAGAAAAACTATGCGACATGCCCGATTGGCCAGCCAAAGAGATGACGTTCACCTCTGTATTATGTGTCTGCGCGCTATCATGAATTATCAGGTATGTTGGCGTGAGGAACACATTCAAACACTAGCCTCATTACTCAAAGGTCATTTTAGGAGAACTTTATGTAACTCACCTTTATTTTTTTTTAACAGTCTGGGTTCAATTTAGTCATGACTCACCCCAGATGCGTCAATGAAATTACACTCAGTCTCAACAACAAAACCCCCAGGTGAGTGTTTTTTTTTGTGGGATATAGGGGCTGTGTGTTTGTAATTTATTTAAATATACTGTTCATAGGACTAAGGCTCTTGTGCTGGAGCTGTTGGCTGCAGTGTGTCTGGTTAGAGGAGGACATGACATCATCATCTTGGCCTTTGACAACTTTAAAGAAGTAAGATGACTAGCCTTCTACTCATGTACAAACACTTTTTTATCAAATGGGATGTCCTCATAAAATGTTTCGGTCAGGTTTTGCAGAAGGTCAAGATACATTTTCTTCTGCCCAGGGCCAGATGTATTGCTTAAAAACGCAAATAACTCTTTTTTAATCTTTTACCTCCTCTCAGTGTACTCCAAAATCATTCGAATGCTGATTTTCTGCTCAAAATCATGTATTATTATTATTATTATTATCAAAGCTGAAAACAGTTGTGCTGCTTAATGTTTTTGTGGACACTGATACATTTTTTTCAGGACTCATTGATGAATAGAAAGATCAAAAGGACAGCATTTATTTGAAATATTAATCTTTTGTAATATTAGAAATGTCTTTACTATCACTTTTAATCAATTTAATGCCTCCTTACTGAAAAAAATATTAGTTTCTTTAAAAATAAAAAAACTTTAAATGGTAGTTGTGACAAATATAAAAAATTACGCTACCAATACTACAAAAATACCTTTCAGACACAAGTAAAAGGTCTAGACATTTTGTAGCACAGGATATTACAAGTGTCATGCTCAACACTCACCTCTAAGCTTGGCCCACCTTCTCACAGGTGAGTGGAGAGAAGAACCGCTTTGAGAAGCTAATGGAGTACTTCATGAATGACGACAGCAATATAGACTTCATGGTGAGCTTTGATGTCAATAACATCTGTTATCAGTTATGATTTACATAACAGTTAGCCTGCTCGCTATTTTTCTTTTTATGTGTGTAATATGAATGATTTTAAAATCTATCCATTTGATCTTTTTCTTCACAGGTGGCTTGCATGCAGTTCATAAACATTGTGGTCCACTCCGTGGAGAACATGAACTTCCGTGTGCATCTTCAGTATGAGTTCACCCAGCTGGGTCTAGACCAGTACTTAGAGGTAAGTCTAGTGTACAGGACAGATAAATACATTATAAAAGCAAAACGAACATCTTGCACATAATTAACACAGGATTGGATCCTAGATTTGAGATGTTTTATATGCAGCGTGTATTCATGAAGTTGCACATTATCCTTGTAATGTAACACAACTGTTTTTCTTTGTGTGTGTGTGTGTGTGTGTTTCTGCAGTCCTTAAAGGAGATGGAGAGTGAGAAGTTGCAAGTACAAATCCAGGCGTACTTGGATAATGTGTTTGATGTTGGAGCTCTGCTGGAGGATGCAGAAAATAAAGGGGAAATAATGGAGCATTTAACAGAACTGCAGGAGACCAATGCACAGGTTAACTATACTCTATGGACACAAATACATTTGCACATAATCATCTACTGCATAGCACACATACCTCATGTTGCAGGTAGGCTGTACTGTTCCTCATAAGTGCGTGTGTATTCTTGTGTTGTAGCTGAATGCCAGATTGCAGGAATATGAGAATGGAGCACTGGAAAAAATGGCAGAACTAGAACAACATCTAATGCAGGCCACTAAAGAGTCAGCACTGCTTAAGGTAACCCACTGCATTTTCCTTTCGTTGCATACTATCCATACTATATTCTATTAGTATTCAAGATTAGAAGTAGTGTGTCTCAGGGTTATTATATAACAATTAACTATCTCCCTGTAGCCATCCGAACAGTGCATTTTCTTCCTTTTTGCCAATATATGCTTAAATCTGCTTTATTTGAACAGGTGATGGCTTATTTTCTTTTTCTTTTGAGTAAGTCAAATGTTTCATAGCATTGTTTCCAAATTTGTACATTGATTTATTTGTTCTTTAATGCCTTTAAAGTGATTTTACGTACATCACTTTTGTTAACCCATGATTGTTTTGAATTTATAAATTGTGATTTATAAATAAAGAAAAACTAAAATTAAAAACATTATATATATATATATATAAATATAAACTGGATGTAGTAAAATGACTATTAATAAAAAAAAAAAAATTGTTTACTTAAGATGCACAATTGTCAGAGAAACTTGTCAGAGAATGTATCTAATTATGTTTATTTGTTTTTAATTTGAATTTAATTAAAAATAATTCAATAATTCAAGATATTCTTTGAAAACTTTTTATCTTATGAAAATAAATTGATTTTATTTGAGATATTTAGATGTAAAGTATGTTTAGGTTTAATTTTTGAAATCCTGTTTGGAGAGTTTTTCCAGTGATGTGAGTGCTTTTGTTTTGATTTAGTTTTTTTTAGGCATTTTTACTAGAAATTAGACCAAACACATAGTCATATTAAAGTTTTTTTTGCAGCTCATATACGGTACTTAAGCATGCATATCCATGCAAAGTGCAGTACATACATTCTTAGAATAATAATAGGAATATCAAAATTGGGAATCAATCATTGTCTCTAACCTTTACATGTGTGTGTAACAGGAGAGCTTGAGAGAGTCCTGTGCCCAAGTGAGCACTTTGCAGCAGAGAGAACGGGAACGAGAGATTCAGAGAGAGAGAGAAAGAGAGCAGGAGCGTCTGTCACAGCCCTCACAGGTGGACAGAGAAAGAAACAGAGAGGTGAGTGGAAAGGAGTCCAAACTAGAGGTGAAGCTGAAGGAACTGGAGGAGAAAGGCTTAGTCCGACTGGAGCGCACAGCCTCTGGAAGCTTGGACATCGAAGTGATTCCAGTCACCGTAGAGAAAATTGTCACTCAAACAGGTAGGAGCACTTGTGCAAAAGTTCTCCTTCTGCTTCTGGTAAACTCAAAATGTTTACCTTTAGCTGGTTACATTGATATTAACACAACATCTGTTTAATGTTCATAGTGACTGTATCAGATCCAGCTTCACAAGCGCCGTCCCCTCCAGTCGCAGCACCGCCTCCACCTCCTCCACTACCTGGTGCTGCAGCTCCCCCTCCACCTCCTCCTCCACCACCACCTCCTCCTCCTCCTGGAAGTGGACGTATTCCACCTCCCCCTCCTCCTCCCCCTCCTGGCGGAGGTCCACCACCACCCCCGCCCCCACCTGGCTGTGGACCGCCACCCCCTCCAGGAGCTCCTCCTGCCCCTGGGGCTGAAACAGGTGAAGGGACTAAACGTTTCACAATTAAAGAAATAATCATATAGACATGCAACCAGAGCTGAGTGACCATACATCAATCTTTTTCATCCTTTCACACAGGACCAAAGGGACGTAAACCAATTCAACCAAAGTTCAAGATGCCTCTATTGAACTGGCAGGCGTTGAAGCCCAATCAAGTGACGGGAACGGTGTTTAGCGAGCTGAATGATGAACAACTCTTAGGGGTAACAGCAAAGAAATCCTTCAAATGCACCCAAAATAAACCTGTATGACTTCTGCAAAACACAAAATAAAATATTTTGAAGACTGTTTCTTTGAATAGTTTGTTTTCCTTTCTTTTTTTGTTCATATAATGCAAGCCAGTGAGGTACAAAATTACTTTGGAACACATTGATTTTCACTATATGGATGAAAAAAATATTTTAATTTGTGTTTCACAGAAGAAAGAATGTCATACAGGTTCGGAACATAGAGGATGAGTAAATGAATTTACATTTTTGTTTTTTTTGAGTTATCTCTTTAAATAATTGATTCTGTCCATTAATCTATTACACTCTCTGTCTCAGGAGCTGAATATGGATGTATTTGCAGAGCAGTTTAAAACCAAGGCTCAAGGTCCTCCAGCAGCTCTCTCTAAGCTCAAGGTTAAGGTTGCTGAGAAGGTACCCAGTAAGGTGTCCCTGCTGGAGCCTAACAAAGCCAAAAACCTTGCTATCACTCTCCGCAAGGGAGGCATGAGCCCCACCGACATCTGCACAGCCATTGAGAGGTCATTTAAAAAATGTGAACAGCAAACTGCACCAAAATAAGCTTTAAACCAATCTGAACCAGCATGGAAACTCTCTTCTCTCTGTCTTGCTCTCAGATATGATCAGCAGTCTCTGAGTCTCGACTTTCTGGAGCTTCTGGAACGTTTCGTCCCATCGGAGTATGAGATGAAGTTACTCCAGAACTACGAGAAGGAAGGGCGGCCACTAGAGGACCTGAACGAGGAGGACCGTTTCGTGGTCCGCTTTGGTAAAATCCCACGCCTTGCTCAGCGGATCAACACCCTCACTTTCATGGGCAACTTCCCAGAGAGCGTGAAACGTCTGCAGCCGGTCAGTTCACATCACTCTTTGGCCGTTTTACCTGGTATAATTAATATGTTTTATTCAAAAAATCATTATTTTTCTCCACCTGTTTCCATAGCAATTAGATGCAATCATTGCAGCTTCCGTGTCCCTCAAATCTTCATCGAAGCTGAAGAAGATGTTAGAGGTGAGTAGACCTCATTTGTGCTTAAAGGTATGTATGGTGTGCTCCTTCAATGCAGCTCACTTATCAATCTCCTGGTTCAGATCATCTTGGCTTTTGGGAACTACATGAACAGCAGTAAAAGAGGAGCAGCGTATGGGTTCCGTCTGCAGAGCCTTGACCTGGTGAGTGAGTTTGTAGATTGTAACTTTAAGGCTCATGTTTTTGTTAAGCAGGACTGAAGTGTTATGTATGCATTGTAAATAACAGCAGAAAGTTACAGGTCCAGGTGAGAGTTTTGGGAAGCTCTCTTTGTATTAGTTATGAGAGACCTTTCATGTAGAGGCCTTTGATGCAGAAACAAAGATTGAAACTTTGCATGGGAATGAAAACTTTGCAAGCTAATCTTCTGTAGCTGAAATTTTCTATAAATTCCTTTTACATTTACATTTTCCATTGTTTTCCAGGTTTTTCAAATGTTTCAGATTACTCCCCCCCCCACCGCATCTTTTTTAATGTATTTTGTTGACGAACTCAAAAACATCATTAACATGAAATGAAAAAAAAAAAAACTAATTATACACACAATATTTATCATATCATATCATTATATCTATCTACATATGTGTGTATGTGTGTGTGTATATATATATATATATATATATATTATTAAAATCGGTGTTATAATTACTATTATAATTTTTATGTATTGATATTTTCTGTTTTCACTTTAATTTTAGTTTTTTTTTTTTTCAGTTATGTTAGTACATCAAGCTAAACTAAATGAAAATGCAAAATTGAAAATGTGAAAAGTTGCCTTGGCAAGTAGCTGAAATAAAATAAGTTTGTATATTATTATATTTTATTTCAGTTGAAGTTTATTTTATTTCTAGAAATGAAAGTTTTAAACTATAATAACCCTGATTAAAATGTATTAAAATACATATCAACAGTGAAAATTGGCAGGTTATATGTCATTTCAAATGAAATAGGTCTCAAATCTTTATGAAAGCATCCTATCTGGCATTTTTGTTTACTAATTAATTGCAAAGACTAAGAAACTAATCATCTATCAAAATGTATTTGACATTTTTAAGCAGTTTCCATCCATTCATCCATTTATATTCACATTATAATTACTGTATAAATATATTGATCTGTTTCATTTCTTAGTGATGGAGGATATTTACCCAAAATAAAAAATACTTTTGCATCAACTTTGCAATAACTGTCCTTGGTGGCCACAGTAAAAACTCCCAGTGTTCTCACTCAGTGTCACTCTCTTGTGTCTTTCAGCTGTTGGACACTAAGTCCACAGACCGCACACAGACTTTGATGCACTTCATTGCAAATATGGTGCAGGAGAAATACCCCGAGCTTGCCGGCTTCCACACTGAACTCCGCTTTGTAGACAAGGCTGCTCTGGGTAAGACATACCATAATTACTGTACATCCCACTACATACTGTACATACTACAAACAATGGGATGCAATCGCTGCATATTAATTATAGATTTAGTTTATGTGTTCTCTTTCTCACTCCTTTGCTCTCTCAGTGTCTTTGGACAGTGTGCTCCAGGACGTGAGATCTCTGGAGAGAGGGATGGAAGGGACCAAGAAGGAGTTCCTGGTGCAGGACGACATCCCGGCGCTGAAAGAGTTTGTTAAGGCCAACAGTGACATATTAGACTCACTTGTTAAAGATGGCAAGACCGCACAGGTGAGACCACAGTGTATGCTCAATGCACACAAACTATTAGACATTAAATCTTGCTGACTTTTTCTCTTCGGCCAACAAGGAGGCATACACGTCTGTAGTGGAGTACTACGGAGAGAATCCGAAAACGACACAGCCTTCCATGTTCTTCCCACTCTTTGTCAGGTTTATCAAAGCTTATAAGGTGAGAGATACAGCAGCATTTACCTACAGCTATTGAGCATGTTTGTGTCAACACATACACATATTTAAAGGTAAATACAAAGCTGTTATTATTTGATTGTTCACATGCTTATGGGAATTGCTTGAAATACTGTAAATACAGTAGAGGAATAAAATGTTGAATGAGCATGTTAAAGGAGCTGAGCTCTAAACAAAGAACAAAGATACTGCAAGCTTTTCACCAATTGATTAATTACTGTGGTGTATTATTGTCACACAACAGCAAGCAGAACAAGATAATGAACAGAAGAAGAAACAAGAGAGTGCAGCAGAAGAACAGACAGCCCCTTCCCCAAAGAAGAAAGATAGCACTCCTCAAAAGGTAAAAAAAAAATGCATTTCTAAAATGTGTTTGTAATTTTATTTAGATTTTTTAAATATATTATAAAATTATATTTAATTATTTTATTTAAATAAAGCATTGAGTGGAACTGCACAACTTAGTTATTCCCCTGAGTTATTCCTCCTATTCTGACCAGGGTCCTATGATGCCCAAACTGCCTCAGATGGATCTGATTGCAGAGCTCAAGAAGAGACAGGTGAAGCCCCAAGTCACAGACGGGGTCATCGAGGACATTATAACAGGTAAAAATGTGTTATAGATGTACAGCCAAAATAGTCTGGTCAAAATATAACCTAGGCACTTTCCTTATGCTTATACTTCCCTTGTACTTCTTAAACTGGCAAGAACGATTTGATTTTTTAAGAATTATAATTGTATTTTTCATTTGTCTGTCAGATTTGAGAAATTCACCCTACAGAAGAGGTGATGGTCGGAGAGCAACTCCACGACAAGACAACTGAGAGTTACCTAAAGAGACTTCCCTCCTTCCCACTGGACACTTCTGTATATAACACCTGGTCTTATTCTTTATATAATAAAACGTTTTCAATCTGTACAGTGATACAGAAAATGACTGGCAAATATACATACACATTCACAGATACACAACAACAGATGCTGCACACAAACAAAGTCACACTAACAGACACCCATCATCACACACGCTTACATATGCCCTGACACAATATAATTGTAAATAAGGCATAAAAAGGATTTTTGTACCATCGCATATGCTAGTTACAGCAAACATGTAAAATGGCTATATGAAGACCTATTTGAGTGCAAATGAGAACAAAAATAGACCCTTAGGCAGTGTGTGTAAGGGAAAGTTCTTCCAAAAATGAAAATTCTGCATGAATTACTTTCTTCTGTAGAATACAAAAGAGGATACTTTGAACAATGTTTTTGTTCACACAATTTAAGTCAGCGGGGTCCAAAACATTGTTAGACCTGACTGACTTCTATTGTATAGACAATAAACCAAGACATTTTTCAAAAAGTATGTCATTCAGTTCGCAACAATATAAGAATGAGTAAGTCATGACAGAATGTTAATCATAGCACCAATTTCAGTTATTTTCCTTTAGCAGTCCGCCTGATAGCCAAAATCTACATTAGAACGAGCGACACTGCCTCCACATTAAGGTTTTGCTGTTATTTTTTAACATTCTTTTTGTTAATATAGATATGAGCAATAAAACGTCTCGACAAACACCGACTACTACAGTACTCACTTTCGATTATTGCAACTCTACTTGGTTTTACATAGTCTTACAGTCTTGATTTTACACTTGATGGACATCTAACGAACTCAGCTTGATCTCCAACATGTGAGATTTGGCAAATGAATGAGGGTTTGGGTAAAGAGTCCTTCCCCAGGCCTCCCGTGGGTGGTGTGATGCTGGCTGTGCGGTGGCACTGGAAACAGGCTGGTGGGGAGTGTCCAAGCCCATCTGTTGGTTCTCTAGTTTGAGGAACTCGCAGAAATGCAGAGTAGGTAGGGTTTACAGTTTGGATCTGTTCACAAACTGAAGATAAGTGAACCTATGACGCAAAATGCTGCACTATGCCTCGGAAAACAATGTAATACAAATGTAATAATATTTCACAATATTACTGTTTTTACTGTATTTTTTTATCAAATAAATGCAGACTTGGTGATCATAAGAGACTTACTACCGACCCAAAACTTTTGAAAGGTGCTGTACATTTTATTTGCACTCAGCTCTGACTGAATTCACAATTAGTCCAATAAAGACAAGGAGATAAGTGAATCGGACCAAAAGAGAGAGTGTGAAGTGTTTGTGGAGCAGTGATGTGTTAATCAAGCAGTCAGGGAGAGCAATCATTTCAAAGATGAAGTCTTTTAAGAGAAGGCTAGAGTACAAAACTAAATCAAATGTGGATGAGGCCGAGAGCGAGAGGCACAGTGAAAGGCACAGCAAACAGAAAAAGAGCCTCAATGAAATGAGTCCGGGTGAAAAGATGTGTGTGCATAAATGCTTGTTTCCATTTGCTGCTAAGAGGGTTAAGACAAAAAGGAGATATATGCAGTCCACTTCAAAGGGAATAATTAGCTGTTACACTGACAAGACTAAATCCTGATCATATCCAGCTTAGCAGGAGTGCCTATAACAGCAAATATGCTCTCCTGTAATTATAGTTGCAATGAACCCTCTGATCCAAAATCTGCTTCTCTCTTCCTTCCCCATAAAAGATTAGATTATTTTCTAATATTCATGGCCTGTTAAACAGGGGCCAGATTTATTAAACACAGAGTGAGGAGATTTACAGAGCACCGCATATCTATCTTCTCCATACCTACAGCACACAGGCCCTCAGCTGTCCATGTGCGTGTGCATCTTTTTCTCCCTCTAATCCATCTTTCAGTCCCTCCCCTGTTTTCTCCACCTGTCTCATTCACTTCGCTTATGTTGTAGAGCTCACATTTCCCTAGTCTCTGGCTTCATGCTTTCTTTCTATCCCTTCTCCTGAGACCCACCTGTCTCTGGTTTCTTTGTTCTGCTAGGGGGTTTTAAGTTCACTTTAGAGTCCCAAATGTTCTGCGATTGATGCATCAATTCATGTTGTGACTGACACACACTCAGACAAACACGTGCACACACACACATCTATCCTAAAGCTCTCGGCTATAGTCTGAGCTGTGGATTTTGAGCTCTGAAATGCCCTCAGACAGACATTATGAATTGGTTTCAAGCAGAAAATGATCTTCTTAGCTTTCAGAAAACCATTTTAAATGTTAATACAAACTTACACAACATAAGGCTAAGAACGAGACTAAAACCATGTTCCACATAAAACCAAGACTGAAAAAATGAACAAACAAAACCGAGGTCAAGACTACAGTTAGACTAAGACTAAACTGGACCAGGCTAAGCCTAAAATTAGCACTTAGACTAGATTAAGACAAGACCAAAACTATAACTAAGACTAAATACAAGACTACACATTTAATTTTTAGACCAAACTAAAAATTAACCAAAGCCAAGATCAAAACAAAGATTAAAGATAGACCAAAACTAGACTGAGATTAAACTAGGCCTAGACAGAAGGTAGAGGCCTAGACAGTAGATAGAATGATGGAACGATAGAACAATACACTGGATGATAGAACCATAGATAGAAACACAGAACGATAGATAAAACCATGGAATGATAGAACAACTGATATATAGAACAACAGACAGACAGAAAGACAGACAGATCATACCTGCTGTTGACCCTGGTTCTTAAGGAAGTCCTCTCTCTGTTTGCTTGTTTTGCTCTTTTCTGATCCACTATGCTGCAGGTGCTTGAGACGAGACAACACTTTTCCACCACCAGTCTGAGAAGGATGAGAGAGAAGAAGAGATGAATCTATGCACTATATTTGGTAATATTTTTCATCCAATTTCCAACAGTGTATTTGCCATCGCCGGCAGGCAAATCTCCTCCAGCAAGGAAATGCTGGAGGAGAATAGTGTGCAAGACAGGCAGAAGGGTGATGTGTTTTTAATAGAACATGCATCTCAGCACACACACACAGACACATATTACCTATAATTTCTTGTATCAAATTCAGAAAATATCAATTATACGGCTCTGCACAAAGTTGACAAAATCTCTCTGTGAAATACAAAATAGTCTTTTCTCTCTCTGCATATATTACCTACACAAGATCAAGCACTTGACTAAAGTCTAGAGTCACAACCAGCCAACAGACCTTTTAAAGTTTAAAAGGCCCATTAGCTGTGTGTTTTATGCAAATGAGCACCTCACTGAACAAGGGGTTTTGTAAGAGGATCTAATGCATGCAATCAGGTGGACCTGCGGTTGCCGGGCTCCATCTGTCCTATGAAAACAGCGTGCAACGACCTAGAGCAAGGGGCTTGAACTCAACAGTTAGGAGGGATGATGCAATGCTGGCTTGTATACAAATGTGTGGGCTGAAAGCAACGCACTAGAAAACACAAGTGACTTCATCCAAATCCTTCCCTTCTGTCACTCATGGAGATCAGCCCTGTTCTCAGCAGAGTTGAGTAATACACATAGCGGTTTATCCTGACAACTACTCTCCGAAGACGAAAGACAAATGTGAGGAGTCAATACCACATAAATTACGCAACAAAATCACTTGAGTAGTTACGAAGAGCTTCCCTGGGCTTTATCTTTTTATTTTACAAGAAAACCACATATAATGTCTTATGTACCAGAGGAAAATAAGACAAGGGGAAAGTAATCAAATTGCAAAGTCATTTTAAGAGGAGAAAAAAAGTAGCAGGCTAATAAAGAAGAGGAGGAAACGAGAGAATTTATTGTGCGAAAGATACAATATGTATTTCTACAGAGGCTGGAGGCAAACAATTTATCAAAGCATTTGCAAAAGAGAACAAACTGATCTAGTTGAGCAACCCAGCGTAAGAGACCAAAAACTTTCCACCAGACAGGAAGAAAGAAGATGGAAAAGACAGAAAGACCAGGGCTGAAGAGGATACTGAAGGTTAGGTTGAACCTTTGCTGTGGATGTGCTGATGCAGGATGGTTTGGGTGGGACAGCAGGTTTGTTTGTGTCTCCTCCATCTGCAGGGGTCTGTGCTGTATGTCGAGTGCTGCAAGATCTCTTGGTGGAGGAACTCTGTGCCTGGACGGATGATGGGAAGATGTTGCCCATGTGAGGATCAGTGCTGAACTCCATCAGGCTGAGCTCCAGCTCACGGATGGTCTCCTCCAGACTGTCCAGACGACGGTATGTGCTGTGGCAGATGTCTTCCTTTTCCCCTCCAACGCCTTGAGTGCGGATCAAACCCACTTGAGATGTCTCTACAGGCCCTTTTTGCGACGAGACAGACATTGTAGTGTCTGACTTTCTCATTCGCTCTTCTTTCATTTCTGTCGCCGCCTCGAGAGACTCCTGAACCCTTGGCTCCCTCCCCAGGGGCTGTTTAATTGCTCTCTTGCTTGTTAAGGGCGGGCACGACTGGGTCACATCCTGGACAGGACTCTGGAGCTCCCTCTGGGCTGCATCCAAGTCTTGTATCCGAGGGACTTTTTGGCTGGCTGACAAGTCTTGTTTCCATAGCGACAGACGGGGAGTCCTCACAATGTGGCTGAAGTAACTTACTCTGATGTCATTTCCAGTATTATTGTCTTTAATTGTCTGCATGCTGTCAGACGGCCGGCTCTCTGCTGAGTCCTCAGAAGGGGACGTGGGGAGAGAGTTACACTCAGTTAAGACTATCTGGGGAACTGGAGTGGAGGACATCCCGTGCTGCATCTGCAATATAGCAATTAACCCATGAATGTGAATCATATATGTATGAAGTTGTAAGGTTAATGTAAAGGTGGCTAAAAAGAACTAACCAGAGGTTTCTCTGTAAAATCATTGGAGTGATCATCACCACGCTTATATGTGATCAGCTGCTGGCACATATGTAGTATAGCACATATACAAATACAAAATTTAACTAAATAAATTTAAAAAACATAAATATTCAAACACATTCACCTAGGAATAGTTCTCAAAAATAACTCAAAAATCATTCAGTCCTCGTTTACTTGCGTTTATTCAATCTTTTTCATGTCTGAATTCAAAAAATGCACAAGAACTCTAAAAATAGTCCAAAATAGTAAATTTGACTCATGCTAGTCTTGTTTTGTGAGGAACTGACTAAAATCTACATAGTTATTCACTCATGATCTTACCCTCTATTTGAGCTGTTGACTGTTACGACTGAATCATCGAGTCAGTTGAACTCGAGAACACGAACAAATCGTGAACTAATCATTCAGACTAGTTTTGTGAAACAGATTCAAAATATCAAATTCAAAAGAATCACAAATCAGCTATTTCTCTCATAAACCTAAATTATTGTTACTTTTAGAATTAAAAATATTATGGAATTAGAAGACTTGGAATATGGAGTATGGACTACTTTTACGATACCTTTAAAACTTTTGCATACTTTTTGAATGTTGAAAGTTTCAGGCTCCAATCATATTGCTTCATGTAAAAGAGCATAGTAAAACAAAATGTATCTTTCTTTGTTCAACATAAGAAAGTCATATGGGTTTGGAACGACATGAGGAGTAAATGATGATAGAACATTCATTTTTAGATGAACTATTCCTTTAAAGATCATTTAAAAATGTAAAAACAGCAAAATTCAATGTGCTACCACATTACAACATCAAACCACTTTTAGCTTCAGTGGAGGAAAGTGGAAATTTGGCATTTCAACACAAAACAGACATGCACTGGCAAGTGCACACTCACGCACTGTGTACAGTAGGTGGTGATTGTGTAGTTGTGTTCATGCTCACTGTGATGTGGGAATATCTTTTTGTTTTGTTTTGTTTTTTGTGCCTAAGAGCATCTTTGGTCTTTAGTTTGAGTGCAGTGAGGTTTTTTGTAGACATAGGTGTATGTCTAACATTTTAGAGGGACACATTTTGGGGTGAACTAAGATTCATGTGTGTGCACGAGTGTGCAACAGCTGTCCACACTAGCTTGCAGCAGAGGCTGTTACCTGTCCAGCCGAGGGCACATGGGGCAACAGCTGTAAACTAGAGGGAGGAGGATACTTCCTGGGAGAGGGCAGGGGGAGAGTCAGATGTCGCTCAAAGAGCTGAGCAGTCAGGAAAATCGAAGAGAATGAATGAAAAATATGGGATGCACAATATCAGTTCAGGATTCCTCATGAAAAGCTCTAATGTCATTTAGGACATGCACATTAATATACAGAATTGTAAATCCCATAATTTATTTAATCAAATATACAAAATTACATTATCATTTGGTGGAACATCAGAAATTACACACTGTACCTTTAAACAATGTTTAGACTTCAGCAATTTATGTTCATGAATGTCTATGGGTGTTATTGAGTTACGGGTTTGTTTTGAGATGCAGCTTGTGAGCCTCATTAGGTTTGAGGGGGAGGTCAGTATGGTGTCACTGCAGCAGTGCCCAGATCTCCACAGGTCTCCACAGGGTTTCCAACAGAGACATGCAGTGGGGATGGAGGACAAGAGACATCTGCTCGCTTACCCTATCATCCACTCAACCAAGACAACAAAATACGTCTGCTTGTTGGTGTTAATGAGCCTTGTAGTTTGTGTGCCGTGTGTGTTGCTGCCCTGAAGCAGGTCAAGGAAGCCTAAAATCAACACCAACACAGCTCAAGCAGTGTCAGTCAGGAGAAATGCACTGTTATGGCCCCCTGGTAAAACGATAATTGAGACAGCTAGGGAGAGATTAGGTTAGAATTTAATTGTGCATCAATTAAACAAATATAAAACGATTTGATGCATGTTCTGAAGCAATTGAACTGCAGTTCAAAACAGGATGGATGTATTTATCGGCACTTTGGGCGACCCGAGTTTGGTCCTTCATTCCCATAAATTCAATTTATATTACATTATATGCCATATTGTGACATTAAATTGTTATAATAATCTACTTCAAATAAATGCTTTTCTTTTGATCTTTAAAACCATGTTAAGAACTTAATATTAAGAAGCAAAGAAGCACAACTTTTCAAACTTGTTAATAATAAATGTTTCTTAAGCAGTAAAGCAGCATATTAGAATGATTTCCAAGGATCATGTGATACTGAAGACTGGAACAATGACTGCTGAAATTACATTTTGAAATATATTAAAATAGTTTTTTAAATAACAATTTTATCAATCAATAGTTATTGAATAATTGTTTTTTTTAATAATATTTCACAATATTACTGTATTTGCATTCAAATAAATGCAGCTTTAGTGAGGTGGAGGCTGGTCGGGGGGCTTCGGATACACTCCTCCTCAGCTTAACGTGTGGCTTCTGAGACTCGGTCTCCTCTGATTCTGACTTCTGTTTACATACACAAAGACAAAAGACAAATCTCTATATACAATATGCTTTTTTTTTTAAAAAAGGTAACATACACACAAAAAAACATACTTCTCTTTTAAAATAAGTTTGATGTACTAGACACATACTCAATTTCTGGACACTTAAGTCACTTAAAAATGTCTCAATGTTGTTGCTAATGCATACGGATATGCTCTGCAACAAGAAAATATTGAATGGATCAATCAGTAAATAAATATAAATACAATTATGTATGTATGTATGCATGTATGTTTGTATTTATTTAAGGACAATTTCTAATAAACATTTATTTATTTATGACTGAATCGATCAATGAATGAATAATATAAAATATAATTATTTATTTATGGATCAAATAATTAACAAATAAATAATATATTTATGGATGAATTAATAAGTAAGTATATAAATATAAAAAATATATATAAATGTATATATGTATATGATTGAATGAATGAATCATGTAAAATTAATTATGGCTGCTTTGACAGACATTACAATTAAATTCCAGAAAATAATAACTAAAAGGCTACAAGAGTATAGAAAATATCCCATTGTAATGTAACGACTGAATCTTAATTAAAAATAAACACAAGGGAAATTATCACCTAGAACCATCTTAATCTTTCTCAATCTCTCTCAAATTCACCTGTGACCAACAGCCGATTTATCACCATAGGAACAATTGAGGTGATAAAGTAAATATTAACCATGACTAACACACCTACAAAAACAGGCGGCTTTTATGAGAAGCCTGACATTTTTGAGACCCTGCACTCAAATAAAAGTGATGTAGTGTGTTCCCCTGACTCCTCTGACGGTCTGTGTGCTTCTCTTTCAGGAACAGCTTGCATGTAAATGTTTGAGAAAGTTTGCATACATAAACGCACACATGCAAAATCATGTGTGTGTGTGTCATTCTGATTGTCACCAGTCACCTTTATACTCTTTCCAGGAATGATCATCTCTCCGCTGCGTGTAGTAAGCCCAGGAGAGGAGGGGAAACTTCGGCGGGGAGGTGGAGGAGGGGGGCATTTTGCGGGCTTCTCCGTTCGATACCTTGCCACCGTCAGTTCATCCGAGCCTCGTCTAGATCCGCTATCTTTACTGGAAAGTTTATTCTGAGGTTTATTAGGCTTGTGTTCAGGTGTGGCATTGGTGTTAGACGGACTGGGGCTCTGGTTTTGGTTTTGAATCTGGTTCTGAGCAGGTCGGATCTGCTTGGCAGCAAAGTCCAAGTCAGGAATGGCCTTCATGAGCTCAGCCTGAGTCTCCTCCAACAGTCGATTAATGTCCTGAGCACTGTACTGTGTCAGACTGGCCCTCTTTTCTTCCCAATCCCGCTCTGCTGCCTGAGGAGACATACAAGATCATTAGTGCTTCAAAACAGCTAAAGAAGCTGTTAAACCTATTTACACCAAGTCCGAATGTTCAACTCTAAACACATTCAAGATTTCAAAAGTAAATATGTGGATTTACGTTTTTGGATTTTCTGGATTCCATTTTTTCCGGGTTTTTTTTTTTCCTGGACTCTTTTTAATGATTAATTAAAATTTTATTAATCAAAAAGCATGTCTAATTATTTAAAATCATGAAACTTAACATCAATATATTAAAGGTTTAACAAAAATTAAATTTTTAGGGCCTTATTTATTTTTTTCTCACGTTCTGTTTTGTTACCAAATTCTGTGTTTAAGCATGTCTAATTATTTGAATGCATACAATTTATTATGACGGGTTGCAGTGAATACCTTTACTCTTCTGTGTATATATGATATGACAATAGTTTTACTCAAATGGAACGGTAAAATGCTCAGGAAGTGACTCAGAGCAGTTCTGGAAATGTTGTTCATGTATTTGTGTCCTAATTTAGTGAGACGGCAGACGCAGAAATCACAGCGAGCGCTTCAGTACGTGCGGTAAACAAAACCGCGCTTCTGCTCCATTCATTCACACAGAGACACGCAGAACATTCAGGATTCATATTTAAAGTCTTTCTGCAGCTTAATATTTACAGATACTAGTCCATATCGTGATTTAAGTGTAATGACCTACTTTTGATTAATTCATTCAAGCGTCGACATTCCACCGACATTTTTTTAATAACTGGATTCCGCGATTCCATCCGTGTTTTCCGCATCGCGTAAATCATAGGGCCCTACTTTCATTTTAAATCTAATTCCTCACCAGTCTCACTTCCACAGATGAGGCCTTATCAGACCCGCCTCGACCTCCCAGCTCGCCCAGCTCCCGTCCCTTTAACGAGCCCACCACCCCATGAGAATCTTTCTCACGCTGTGCACTAGAAGGGTTCGAGTGGCTGTGTCTTTGACCAGAGTGAGGGCTCCAGTTAGCCAGGCTGGTCTCATTGAGGCTTAGCGGTGGGCTGGTTGGAATGTCGAAGTCTGGGTTCTTCCTGTACTCATCCCCTCCTCCGAGTTTAGGGGAGGGGCTGGAATACTCATCCTGGGTCTTCCACACTCCTTCATTCACCTGCCTGATTAATCCATAAAATAGCACTCAAAATGATGACGAGTAATTTACATTCGAGACACAGTCAGAATGTGTGTCGAGACAAGGACTGATTAAATAACCCAGTAAGTGGTTAGTAAGTGTTTGTCTACCTCCTCAGCGTGGAGAGTGTGTCTGTGATAGATTTGCAGCGTTTAAGCAGGGCGTCCAGTCTGTGTGGCTCCTCTTTCAGGAATTTCACAGCTTCCACTTCCACTCGTAACACCACACGCATTTTACTCTGGAGCCCTGGGAAAAGATCTGAACGAGAGAGACAAAGAGAAAAACAGACAGCCAGAGAAGTGAACAACTCTCTTCTGTAACTAAGGTTCAAGTGCCTGACTGTGAAGGACAGAAAAGAGTCTGTCTCACTCTTCAGCTCCGTAAGAGTCTCTCCCAGTTTCCTCAGCAGCGAGATTTTCTCCTCCAGCTCCTGCACTGTCACATGTCGGTGATTGACAGACATCTCCTTCTGGATTTCCTCCACTGACTTTTCCAGATCACTGTCGAACACAAACATCCGCTCTTTAGTTTTATCCCATATTGATTGTTTCAGAAAGAGCATAAACCTGCATGACATAATAATTGATGCTATCATAAAGCACCTCAGTGTTATTACACAGAAGGGCATCTTTTACATTCTGATGTTTCTGACATTTAAAAGTTGAAAAATGTAGCACGAGATGCGTGTGAAAATCCCAAGCCCACCTCCCTGCGCTGTGGCGTCGGCACGCATTTGAATAAGTGTCATTGCAGCAGGGTGTATTAGCACTAAACGACTGAGACACAGTCAGAGTGTTTACACTCGAAATCCAATTTAACCACGTCAAATAAATCCACCCCCCACAAAATGGTTTGTTACAAACAGCGTCCTGTTAATAATTGAATAACATCAACTGGCTGTTAGCTATACTTAATAACCACTATCAATTAAAAGCAACACGACTGATCTGGCAGCGGGTTAAAGAGGCGGATTTAGTCACCCTGCTGCTTTTAATTGGAACAAAATAAATCAATGAGATGCTGTCCGTTTGTTGTACAAGCTAAAGGTGAGGTGCGGGTCTGCAGGATTTTGACTGAGACTGTTTATACCTCGCTTTCAGGTATGAGCTGATGAGAACCTATGCAATAAAAATAACTGGGAAATAATTTTTTGCACATTATGCAGCAGTGTCAGTAAGCTAGCACCTCAGACTGCATTATCAGCACATTATGAGCACATATTGTGTGCGAGACGCACTGCAGTTGCTGTATGATGAGTTCCTCCTCGTTCAGATACTTGAGTCTCTCCTCTTCCACTAGGAGGCGCTGTCTTTGGAGAGGGTCTTCCTGTTTTCTCAGCGCATCTGATAGACGGAGACTCAGCTCTGTCTCGGTCCTCTTCAGCAGACTGAGTATGGAGTCCTGGTTCTGCAGCTACACACAAACACACACATATTTTAAGAATGACCCATCATTGCATTTGCTTAAAGGGACTGTTCATCCAAAAATGACAATTCTTTCATTAGTTACTTACTGGTATGATTTTATTTCTTTTGTAGAAAGCAAAAGAAGCAAATCATACAGTGAGTGTCAATAAGGCCCACAACAACACTGGAACCCACTGACTTTTATTGCAGGGACAAAAATTCCTCAAAAAAATACATTTTTTAATTTTTGAAGTATTTTACAAGAGAATTTAATGTTAGCCTTTATACTTTAATTCATGTTTAATTCAGTGTGTCACTTGCCATTTCACTGTAATTATTTGAGAAATTTTCTAGCAATTTCTCAGTGAAAATTGGTTTTGTAGTGAGACTCTAAAAAATGGCTAAATTGAAATGAAAAAAAGGCTTTTGAGAACACACAGTTCTTGAAAATTCTGGAGTCACAAAATTAATAATAAAAAATGTATTTAATACATCAATACTCTCATAAAAAAACAAGCAGCTTTTTCATAATTACAATAGAAATACTGGAAATATACTGTATGCCTATATGGGGGGAAGGGGGCTTTCAAATATTGGCTTTCGGTCAAAAGAATTAAGAACCATTGCTTTGAGATGTTTTATAATGCACGACATGTTACTAGATCAACTTCCTATGGTGTTCTTAGAACAATATTCCCTTCAAATAAAATCGCAGCCCTTCTAGGTTAAGTATTAGTCTATGAATGAATGGTTGTTAAGCATTACAGTCTACAGAAGTTTCAGGTGTATCAGTGTAGGAGTTTTTATAGGTGGCTACACTGCTTGGGAGTTTTGCGTTTTACGGAAGGTCAGCTGTCACAATCCATCACAACACATCCATCAGATGACTCACATATGTGTGCATGTCTCACATTGACCTGTCTTTGACCATATGCAGCTGTCATCTTGAATGTGAAGGTATGATATTATAGAATTGACCTTGCTAGTGTGCGTGTTTGTGTATACGGGATCATATATATACTATCCTTGATTGTTTATGATGGATCACATTCTTTTAAGGTCTCTTGAATGCCCTAATGGGAATGCGCATCCATGTCCTTGAGTTTATTTTCTAGTATTTTCAATCTTTGTATGTTGAAGGTTGTGTGGGAGTTGGAGTGCCAGACATCACCATAATGTTGTGATGTGTTAGCATTCTGCAGTGTTTGTTTGCCCTGAGAGAAAAAATGGGTGGACTTTGTCACTTGCATAGCGCCGATAATGAGAAAAGTGTGTAAAAACTGTTTTTGTACACTGTACGTTTGTGTGTACGATGCGATTTTAGTGTCATTTGGCGGTAGTTCCTCCTCGAGCTGAATTATTTATGAGTCTCATGCATTATTCAGCATATCCATGTCTCCTAGGTAACAGGACGAGGGCAGGGGCTGTGTCTCGATCTCTGGCATTCAGGCAGGTAATTGTCTAACTCAGGAATCTGTAGTTGTCATGACACCAGTGGCTTGGCTCTCGACAGCAAAGCTATTGACACCAATCTCTCTGACCATGCATTTGACTCTTTGGCTTCCAACTCTCCTCCACCCCAAAATTATACAGTGCCCTGCATTTCAGTGTGTTAAACGTTCATGAACTTAAAAAAAGACATCTTAATGAGTTTAATCAGTCTTTTTTGACTTCCCGTACAATTACATATATATAAAAAAAATCTCTCTCTAAAAATTTACCAAACAACTCTTAATGTCTCATGCAGTATTGCTTTCAAGTTTGCTTCTCCAACAAATTGATCTCGTTTTAAGATTTTTTTTACTGTACTGTACATATACTTATTATACATTATATATGCTGTATTTATTTAAGTATTTTTTAAAAATATTTTATTATTATACTGTATGTTAATTTTTCGCAGTGTGGGATTGTCTTTCTTTTGCAAATGCAGACTCTTAAAGGAACACTCCACTATTTTTGAAAATAGGCTCAACTCCCCTAGAGTTAAACAGTTGAGTTTTACCGTTTTCGAATCCATTCAGCCGATCTCCGGGTCTGGTGGTAGCACTTTTAGCTGTAGCTTAGCATAGATCATTGAATCTGATTAGACCGTTAGCATCTCGCTCAAAAATGACCAAAGAGTTTCTATATTTTTCCTATTTAAAACTTGACTCTTCTGTAGTTACATCGTGTACTAAGACCGACGGAAAATGAAAAGTTGCGATTTTCTAGGCCGATATGGCTAGGAACTATACTCTCATTCCGGCGTAATAATCAAGGAACTTTGCTGCCGTACCATGGGTGCAGCAGGCGCAATGATATTACGCAGGAATGAGAGTATAGTTCCTAGCCATATCGGCCTAGAAAATCGCAACTTTTCATTTTCCGTCGGTCAAATGTTTAACTCTAGGGGAGTTAGAAAATTAGCCTATTTTCAAAAATAGTGGAGTGTTTCTTTAACTGCTTCAGTATAGTATTATACATTATAGTATGTGATAAGGGCTACAATTCTTTAGCTTCCTTAAATCAAAATCAGAATAATGCAAACAAAAATCTAAATTTTTTAGACATATATACAGCAGGGTCCAAAAATCTGTGATCACATAAAAAAAACTAGGGGTTTAAAATTCCATAAGGAAATAAATGGTTTCAGGTTTTTGAAAAAAAAAAATTAACATGAACCATTGTGTAGGAAACAACAAGGAATATTTAAGATTCTGCACTCTTTCTAGGTCACTAATCGAATAAGCAAATTAATCATGTGAACTCCTAAGTATAAAAGATAAAATTTCCTTGCTTCCATTGAGAGAAACTCAATGTCTTTCTAGAATTTCCTTTCCTGTTTTTCTAGTGTTTATTCAGAGAGTACACGGTTGAGATGCGGGTGTTCACTCATAAATCACACCAGTAGCTATCATTCCACAGTCATTTTTTATTAAAGCACTACTGACTGAAAAGCTGACTCGATTTAGGGCCGGCTTCCTCACTCTCTTCATCTATGTATCCCTGCTGGCCCATACCATATCATCAGTATGATATTAAGAGTTATTGCCTGCCCTGCTATAGGAGTGAATCACTCATAGCAGCAGCCATAAAATTAATGAGTAGTTGAACACATGCTCGCTTACAAATAAATACACACACACTTAGATATACTTATACACAGTAGTGTAAGAAATACAGCGTTCCCATAATATTTCATAAATTCATTCATGAATTCTTTGACTTTCCAACAATATTTCAGTCATGGTTAATGTTTTTTTTTATTAAACACAATGTGTATGTACAGTATATATATATATATATATAGAAAGTTTGTGAACCGTTTAGAATTTTCTATATTTCTGCATAAATATTTTTGCACAAGTCCTGAAAGTAGACAAAGAAAACCCCGTCAAACAAATGAGACAAAAATGTTTTCTTTGTAATTTATTTATTGAGAAAAATTATCCAGTGTTACATATCTGTGCAGTGCAAAAGTATGTGAATCTTTGCGTTCAGTATCTGGTCTGACCCCCTTTTTGCAGCAATAACTGCAGGTAAATGTTTCTTGTAACTGCTGATCGGCTTGTAGGAATTCTAGCCCCTTCCTCAGTACAGAACCACTTCAACTCTGTGATGTTGGTGGGTTTCCTTCTATGAATGGCTTGCTTCAGCTCCTTCCACAACATTTCAATTGGATTAAGGTCCAGACTTTGACTCTGTCATTCCAAAACATTAACATTAACTCTTTTTCTGAGGTCCTCAGAGATCTCCTTTTTTCGTGCCATGATTCACTTCGACAAACATGACCAAACTTTGATAGATCCCTGTTCTTTAAATAAAACAGAGCACATACTGACACCTGATAGTCATTTCACTGAATGAAAACCCCTCTGAACAGATGGACTCTTAATTTCGGATTAAGGTCCAGACTTTGACTCTGTCATTCCAAAACATTAACATTAACTCTTTTTCTGAGGTCCTCAGAGATCTCCTTTTTTCGTGCCATGATTCACTTCGACAAACATGACCAAACTTTGATAGATCCCTGTTCTTTAAATAAAACAGAGCACATACTGACACCTGATAGTCATTTCACTGAATGAAAACCCCTCTGAACAGATGGACTCTTAATTTCGCCTTCAAATTAACTGCTGATCCTAGAGATTCACATACTTTTGCACCGCACAGATATGTAAAACTGGATCATTTTTCTCAATAAATAAATTACAAAGAACATATTTTTGTCTCAGTTGTTTGATTGGGTTCTCTTTGTCTAGTTTCAGCACTTGTGCAAAAATCTGATGATGTTTTGGGTCATATTTATGCAGAAAAAAAAAAATTCTAAAGAGTTCACAAACTTTCAAGCAGAAAGTTTATATATATATAAAAAATAGAGACATTATCAAAGAAGATACAAGATAAAAGAATTTGGGGTCAGTAAGATTTTTTAAAAAGGTTTTAAAATTACGTCTCTTATGCTCACAGTACAAAAATACAGTACAAATAGTAATATTAAGAAATATTTCTACAATTTAAAACTATTTTTTCCCATTGTAATATATATTTAAATGTAATTTATTCCCATGATGGCAAACTTAATTTTCAGCAGGCATTACTCCAGCCTTCAGTGTCACATGATCCTATGCTGAATTGCTGCTCAAGAAACATTTCTGATTATTATCAATGTTGTGCTGCTTAAAGGGGTCATATGATGCGATTTCAAGTTTTCCTTTCTCTTTGGAGTGTTACAAGCTGATTGTGCATAGATAAGATCCCTGAAGTTGCAAAGACTAAAGTCTCAAAACCAAAGAGATATTCTTTATCAAAGTTAAGACTCTGCCACGCCCCCCTAAAACGCCTCATTCTAACACGCCCCCACATATCTACCTCACTATGTGGAAATATTTGCGTAATGCCGCCCAAATGTTCACGCAAAGAAAGAAGGCGTGGTTTCAGTAACCGCAGTTAGTGTTGAAGCAGCCATGTCAGGGAGACGCTGTGTGTTTCTTGGAGAAAGTCTAGATAATGATCTTTAAAAATCATACGACCCCTTTCATATTTCTGTGGAAATTGTGATACATTTTTTTTCAGGATTCTTTGATGAATAGAAAGTTGAAAATAACAGCATTTATTTCAAATAGAAATGTATTGTAACAGTGTGGAAGTCTTTACCATCACTTGTGATTTAATGCATCCTTGCTGAATAAAAAAATCTTTTAATAAATCTCTTTCTATATATCAAATTAATTATTATTATATTTATATACATTTTCTTTTCTTTTTTTATTCATGTTTGGCTTTGAAATATTTCATGAGCTAAAATTGCTCTTTGTGAGTGCAATCCATATAAAACTATTCTTAATCTTTATCCAGAAATCATGGATGACTGGAAAAGTCATGAAGATTCATTGGTGTGAGAGCCCTGTTTATAGACACTGCATTCATAAAGAGAAATGTCTGATGCAATTTTATAGCTGAGCATAAATAGAAAAAATTATTTTCCGCTGTAAAAATTTCCATGACTTTCAGAGGCTAGAAAAAATATTTTCAAAATTATTCTGTAAATACAAGTCTGTAAGTACAGAAAGGAAAGCGTATGACAGACACACAATCCAATAGGATCTGTCAGACTGTTAGTGTGCCGTCTCCTCTCTGCTGGCTTTCAGCCCTCCCTAAAGCTCCCTGCACATCCTCCCTTGCTCTCCTCCTTCACACATTCACTAACACAAACATTTCCCTTTATCATACTCCTGTTCAACATGTCACCATGATAATCTGACAGCTGCCCGTACAAGGAATTTCAGCAGTTTACAACAGCATCCATATGTATTTTATTTAAGACATTTTGGCCCATTCAGACATTAGATTCTATATCCATCCTGCTTGTCAGAGATGACTGCTGTCTTGGGATAGTGGGCTCATATCTAAAAAAATCTGACATTTTGACAGATACCTTTATGACTGATACAGTATATGAATGTTCTTATGTTTGCAAAGACCTTCCCTTTTTCCCATAGAGGTAACTTATCAAACATCACTCTTCTCCCTCTTCTTCTGTCTTTTCTTTTGCCCAACTTAATACACACTGGTACAGAACACCAGCATTTCAAGACAACCTTTCTGTAATGTAAAAAGTAAGTGATTTTGAATCCAAAATTTTCAGTGTTGTCCTCTGGTTTGGATGCTGAAAAGTGCAATGCACGCCAGCTTTCTATATTGGACTCTAAACATGACCGAAATCGATGCATTTCCTCCTCCACACCACACACACTGAACACCATCAGGACATGGAGCTACAAATCTGCCGTAAATACCAGGTGAAGCCATTCAGCACGTCCTTTTTGTTTTTTCATTGCTGTGTGTAAATAAATTAGACTGTGAGATATCGTGAAGACTACAAATCGGTGCTGCTGCTCCTGCCGTCTGTGGCTTCTGTATCACCTCCTTAAATCGTCCTCCCTGTCAGCAGGCAAACATCTAGAAGGCTTGCAGTGTGAGGTGCAGGTTAGTGCAACACTTTCTACCGCAGCACTGTTCCATTCTTGATTCTGATTGGTTGACATTCATTCCCATATGATTATAAAGTATTTCCAGGTCTGCAGACCGAATTATAGTTATAAGAGCGTTTTACATTTAACCAATGTCTAGAGATAAGCACACGTACAATTGATTTCCATAGTATAAGTGGAATAATTGACACTGAACTGCTTAAGAGTTGAAATGTTAATGCACACTTAAGGTGTAACAGGCAATTGGCTTCGCATCATGCTGCATTTTCAAGTATGAATAACATTTTCAATATTTCAGCGGCCCGTTGTCAATTATTCCTTACTTTGAGACTGAGGTCTTGTAATAATGACAATGCCTGACCTTCCAACTGTGCCAACAATATGTGTTTCTACAATTTAAACTAAGCAGTTTAAAAATTCAGCTATCATAATTTTTAGCTATCAAATTAAAGCAGTATTTTGTGTAATAATGTATGATCATTTGCATTGACGCTGGGAGCGTTGTTGAGAATAGAAAACGTACACCTTTCTAAGTAGGAGCGAAATTACAAAGTTTTGAGCATAAAGAAACATTTGTGTCCTCAACATTGAACTGAACTGAGCAGAATAATGACAATATTTTTTTTGTAGAGCTGCTTACAGCTGAAATTGAATTTGTTTCATAATTAATGAATTCTGCAACATTAACACTGTTCTTTTCCTGTTACTATATTTCTCTGAAACTGCTTTTTCGCCACAATCTGTATTATACAAAGCACTATATAAATAAATGTGATTTAACTTGACTCCCTGGAAGCTAAATGCCACATTAAGCCATAAAATGACAGTCAATCAGAACACCTTTGAAGTTTGATGTAAAGTTTAATATCTATCTATGTGGAGCAGTCTCAACGAGATGTGTCGAAAATAGAAACCAAGCAACTGACAATCTGTCTTGACTCAGATTAACATGGAAGAGATGTGATTTATCACATGCCGCTTTATCACATCATGTCTGTTCAGTTACCTGCTGTGTGTCGAGATGCATGAGATTGTAACGTCTTACCTGCATCTTACGAAGCTGTGCGAGCTGTTTGCGCAGATCGGTGGAATTCTGTTGTAGGTCATGCAGGTGAAGCTGCATCTGTAGCCTGGAGACGGTGGAGGCCTGAGAGCACCCAGATGAAGGCGGAGGCATCAGTGCCAGCGGAGCAGATGGAGTCAGCGCTAATAACCACAACACAGGACAAAACGTCGACACTGTGAGCTCGAAAGACACACTCAATCCAATATGAATTATTTCACACTTACCCATCTACACCTTATACACCAGCATTGTTTAGTTCTGCTCCTGGAGATCGACCTTACAACAGAGTCTATGCTGCTTTCATGTTACAACGAATGTGTTTAAAAGTTTAACACACAAAATGCAAACATAAAGTCATATTTAGTAGTCGGAAACTCAGGATAATCGTACATTGAAGTCCACCTGGGAAGCTCTAACAGCCCAGTTGGGCAATTGCTATTAGGATATATCACACAATCAAGTTGAAAACACAATATCGAAGACGGAACAACATCAAAAGTTCTTTTTTGTCTGTTGTATCAGTGGATAAGCAAAATCAAAACAACATCATTCACTCTCAAGTACTGCAGAGGGGCACATTCAAAAGTTTGGGCATGGTGAGATTTTTTATGTTTTTGAAGGAAGCCCTATATATTAGCCTTATCACCAAGGCTGCATTTATTTAATCAAAAATACAGTAAAACAGTAATATTGTGACATATTACAATATTTACCATTTTAAAATGTAATTTATTCCTGTGATGGCAAAGCGTAATGTTCAGCAGTCATTACTCCAGTCTTCAGTGTCACATGATCCTTCAGAAATCATCCTAATATGCTGATTCGGTGCTCAAGAAATTTTTTTTGTGTTGCTTAATATTTTTCTGGAAACCACTGGTTAATAATATGTAATAATAATAATAAAACAAAACTAGGATATTTCCAGCCTGAAGGTTGCATAAGCCCAGGCTTTTCAAGTTGAGGTCAGGTCATTATGGCAGATTAAACAAGAATAAATATAAAGCTTGCCAGAAAACACTAGTCATTTAGTTGGTTTACGAAGAGATCAAAGTACATTTCTCATTATTACCCATGAAAGCATGGAATGATAAAACACACCAATAAATACACAATTACACACCTAATGTGCATTTTAGCTCTTTATTTTCTTTCATTGGCTCTAAAAAGCTTGCGGTCTTAGTCGGTAAGTGAAATGAAACAGAAAGAAATATGAAATTGCCCAGCGAGTCTATTTTATTCTGAGCAAAATCACTTTGTAGTGTCATAATTATGATTTCTGAACTAGGAGAAACTTCCCAGGAGGATTTGAACACAGTATTATTTCTAGCCATGTTCTAACACACCTGGCTGTAATTTTAATCAAGTGAACCCCATAACCTTGACTATCTGGATTGATGATCCAGCTGATTAGGATTGAGAATAAACTCTGTAGGAAAGAAGATCTCCAGAAACCAGATCAAGCACTTTTGCTCTACACCCATCCTTCATTGTGTTCAGACAGAGATACACTAACTGGCACACACACAAAGAGTGTTGTCACCTCCAGAACCCATTCAGGAACATGCTGTTAGTGAGGAATACAAAGATAGCAGCACTCTCCAGTCAGTTGTTTTAAACAAAAGGGTACATTTTCCCCAAGATTCGGGAAATGTGAAAAACAAAACACATCCTCCCCACACTTAATTTTCAGTGTATGAATGTGTCAAGTTTAGGAGTGAAAACAGACTGAGGGAGAGAAATATCTAGTGCTGGCAGGCCATAGAGGAGAGATACCGTGGAAAACTACAGTGGGAACAAGCATTAAAGGGATATTTCATCCAAAAAATGAAAATTCTGTCATCATTTAGTCACTTTCAAGTTGTTTCAAACTTGTAAGAGTTTCTTCCTTCTGTTGAACACAAGAAGATATTTAGAAGAATGTGGATAATCAAACAGTTGATGCCATTGACTTCCTTGGTATTTTGTCCATACTATGGAAATCAATGGCTACTGTCAAATGTTTGACTACCAGCATCCTTCAAAATAGCTTACTTTGTGTTCAACAGAAGAAAGAAACTCATACAGGTTTGAAACAACTTGAGGGTGAGTAAATGATGACAGAATTTTCCTTTTTTTGGTGAACTATCCCGTTAAATAAACAGAAGGATCACATTTTCGTATATATATAAAAACAAACACGCCCACTACACCAGGAAAGACACATCAATCCACATTAAATATGAGAGAGCAGAGACAAGGCTACCTTTCTTCTTCAGCCGGCCAGCTGTAACATACATTAGAAGCTTTCAGCTTGCAGGTAACTAAATAACCATAATGAAGTAAAGAAACAGTGCTGAATTGGACTTGTCATGGATCATAATCAAAAGGGGAGACTAGGACTCATGGGAAACTCTCTCGATGACCCTTTATTGAGGTGTAGGGTTGTAACGATATACCGGTATGCCGGTTTATCACGGTTTGAACTTGCATGGTTATCATACCGTAAACATTTGCACATTTACGTTTTTTTTAAAAATGAATGAAAAAAAAATCTCACCCGCGCACATGCAACTTGTTTCTGCTCGGCCGCTTCACTCTGAATTTACTTGGCTGCTTACACGCATGTACAGTGAAGAAAATGACAGAGACAGAGATCATATCTAATCTCCATCCCCACCGAAAAAAGTTAGAATCTGCGGTATGGGAATACTTTGGATATAAAAAAAACTAATGCGGGGCTGTCCTTGAGGACGGATCCAATTTGCAAAAAATGTGGATGCAAAGTGGCTGCAAAAGCAGGTAATACATCCAACATCTTCGCTCATATTCGCAGACACCACCCCTCCGTGCAGATAAAGCTGTGTTGCATTTATAAACATTTATAAATTAAGGACGTATGATTTCCGTGATGCAGAGGGAATCCCGGTGCAGTCATGAACATGGAATTTACACTATAATGAGGATGTCACGTAAAACACGCAATCTGATGGATGGATAAATCAAAAATAGATATGATAGGTGTCTGTGAATATTAAAGCGCGAAGGGATTGCTATATAAATAATTGCTTGTTTCTGCATGTCTCTGAGTGGCGCCATTTTTTCTACTTCACACTGAAGTACGCGTGACACTAATGGTGTTTTCAGCGTCTACATAAACATGAACATCAGCAGAGCATACTTAAACATTTCCTAGTTTAATTTGAGAGAAATCATTTTAAAATGTGACTTGATTTAACTTGAAATTATGACTATTAGCATTGTTCAATGTACTTAAAAGTTATAATAACAACAATAATAACATTCTTTATAATAATTAATTTATTTAAACATTATTTTTAAAGATGCAGTCCGTAATTTTTTTGGTTAAAAATTATCCAAAATCAATATTTCAGCAAGTACATAACCAGCCAGTGTTCGAAACTATCGCCTTACTTTAGCCCGATTCACAACGGTTATCTTATAATAATTTTTTCTAATTTGAGTGGTACGGTTAGGGTTTCGCGGGAAATTCGCGCATGCTGCTGCGTCATTACGTCACTTCTGTAAACATAAAGAAGTTGTCCCAGCTACTAGACTATCGCATGTGAGGATCCTGCAGGTGGAGGCAGGATCCTTTATAGCCTTTTCTCACAGCAGCCAGAATAATTAAATGTATCATTTCGATGGCGGATTGTAATCCAGAAAGGATTGTGTTTATGAAACACATGTAAATGAAATGAAATTATATTCCAGTTTTAAATGTGCTTCTGATAACAGATAGTCTGGGATTACACAAGATTTGTATTTTAAAGACAACCAGTTCGAAGGGAGCATAATTAGCTTTTTGGGTTAAAATAATTTCTTAATATGAAATTCGAGTGGTATGACAATTAGAGATTAGACTGTACAGAAATTGAAATCTACACGCTAATACACACTATACTCATAGTCACGCAATGCTGATGTTGTTATCATTAACAATTTGAGAATAAAGTATAACAATAATAATAATTTGCACGGTTTGATGTGATATGAGTTAATTTAGATTAAATCACCATAGCGCGATTTGTAATGCTTTTTTCCTCAGTTGGTCAGAACAAACGTGGCAGACTTGTTACTTACTTGTTCAGATGACAATATCCGGTGAAAATGCAAGACGTAGGCTAGAATCTGTGAGTGCAAAGCACAATATCCACACCGGTGTGGTGACTGACTGCCACACACACATACACCTCAAAACATTAGATTGATCCGCGCTGGAGACGTGCTGCCGCACAACCCACGCAAGGAAGATAATTCCGCACACAGCTGCAATTGCAGGTTTTCAAACAGAGATGGCGACAAAGAGGCAAAACTTACGGACTGCAGCTTTAAAGAATATCATGTTTGTCCATGTTTTAACTTTGTATAGCCTACCTCTGTTGTGCAGAACTTTTCCAAAAATAAAAGTTGTTACATTTTAATTTGATAACAATTTAAATGTAAACAAATTAAAACATTAATTAAAATGTTAACGTGTGATATAGATATACATAAGGTGTATTGCTTTGTTTTTTTTTAATGAAATTAATTAATTTATCTTTTTTTCAGAAGGGAGACTTCAATAAACTTTCATTAAAATTGTTTGTTGTAATAAAGGATTTGTTCACTCAAATAACTTGTTCTTATTCTTTTAAGAGTCATTGTTACTGATAAGAATTATTGTTTAATATATACCATGATATTTTCTGAGACGATTATCATACCGTGAAAATCTCATATTGTTACAACCCTAGGTGCAAGTCGACTTAGATTCACCTCTCTTAACTGTGGAGAACCTTCAAAGACAAATCTAGCATATCAAAACTCTGGCTGCAGCCTTTGAAGGCTTGACCACTGATGAAGACACCCTTTATGAAAACAAAGTAGGGTAATTTATTCAAGTGCACTCATGTCTGGTTGTTGTCAAACGCTGAGATCAGGAACTTGTAAACTTGGGCCAGCCTGATCTACTAAGGACATGATATTAGACATATCACACATTAGTTTTACAGCCTGCCTCACGACTGCTCTGGACAACCATTAAGAAGTAGCTGGACTCACTTCCTGTGGCGGAGCCGTCACTGGTGGATTCGGTCTTCTCGCTGGAAGAGAAAGGGAAGGGCCGTGAAAAGTCCGCCCCCTGGTCCGGAGGGCAGCCCGCCATCATGCAGAGACGCAGCAGGCCGCATCTGAGGATCATACAGCCATGATACTACCACTGTACTATAGCACCTATTACTACACTGACACTACACTAATACGCACTGCACTACAGCAAGACTACACTAGCCTTCTTTGTGGCTAATAAAGGGTTATGCTATCTATCTTGAAAGCTACTGTTATCTATGCTACTGTTATTATGACTTTCACTATTTCCACACATTACAATTCCTTTGAGTAACACAACTTTATTTAACCTATAAAACTATCATGTTAAACCAAGTACACTACTGTTCAAAACTTGGATTCAATAAGATTTTTTTTAAAGAAATCAATACTTTTATTCAGTAAGGATTCAGAAATTGTTTCAAAGTGACAGTAAAGACATCTATAATCAAATTCACTTCTTTCTATTCATCAAAGAATCCTGACAAAAAAATTAGCAGCATAACTGTTTTCAACATTAATAGTAATAAGAATTGTTTCTTGATCAGCAAATCAGCATATTATAATGATTTGACATTGATGACTGGAGTAATGACTGCTGAAAAATCAGCTTTGCCATCACAGGAATAAGTTACATTTTAACATATATTAAAATAGAAAATTTAATGACAATAAATTGTAATTAATATTTCACAATATTACTGTTTTAACTGTATTTTTCGATCAAATAAATGCACTCTTGAGGACCATAAGAAAGTTATTTCTAACACATTAAACAGTTTTACCAAGCTCAAAATTTTGAATGGTAGTGTATTAGAACTGAGATATAAAACCCTATTATCCTATTATAGCTACTATTCTTCATACTGGGCTAACAATATATATATATATTGTTAGCCCAGTATGAAGAAGCCCAGTTTCTTCTGAACACCAAAGTGCACAGATTTGCACTGTGATTATCTTTAAAAACAACAACAACAACAGGATTTGCATCAGGCATTTCTATCCTAACTCTGCCTAATCTGAATTCAACACCTTACTTACTCTTTATACAATAATCTTATAATCTCTACTCAATGCTCTTTACTCAACATTCTCTTTTTGAGGTTAGAATCTAAATATTGTTAATTTCCTTTCATTAAATAGTTAATGTGAATGACTTGTCACATCGGATATGAATGGCAATTAATGTCCAGCAACATCAAAGCATCAGGTACAAAGAGACCCATGGCCATCGCAGGACAAAGAAGACCACCAGCACACACAATTTCAATACAAGCACTTTACAGTCAGCAACTTAAGACATTTTTGCAAGCTTATGAAACATAAGAAAAGCCAATGGCTGTATACCAAAAAACAGAACACAAGATATTACCACATGATAGCAAAATGGTACCATGATAACAACAATGAGCATGTGTGAAATGGTTGAATGCATTGTGCAAACTGGTATTTTAGTGTTAAGGACATTTTACATGGTACGCAGTCTTAGGTACAGATGTTTTCCATACACATGAGAGGTGGCATAGACTGTGTTAGCATCTGACTTGCACTGGTTCCATGAAAATGGATCATAGATGGATGGCTCTGTGGATGTTGTCATGTCTTACGTGCTGTCGCTGTCTGGTGCTCGGGTTAGGACGCTCTGAACCAGTCCAGTCAGACTGGCTATCTGCTTCTCCATTGCCTCCATACGATCCCTGCTAACGAGGCAGACAGAAAATGTATAAGTGTACACTTTTTTATCATTTATTTTACATGGGTTTTCACTTAAACTTTCTCCTAAATACTACTTCCTGTAGTCTAGTTACAGTAGTAGATGTTCCATTATTGGCAGTTATATCTGTTCGAAGACAGCAACATTTCCCCTATCCGTGGATTGTCTAAGGCAGGGGTGTTCAATCCTGGTCCTGGAGAGCCAATGTCCTGAAGACATTAGCTCCAACTCGTCCCACCTGGAAGATTCTAGTAATCTTTAAGACCTTGATTACTTTAGTTCAGGTGTGTTTAACTGGGTTTGGAGCTAAACTCTGCAGGACAGTGTCCCTCTAAGAGCAGGATTTGACACCTCTGGTCTAGGGGCATCACTTAAGACCTCTCAAAAATAAAGTGCCAGTGCCCGGGTGCAGATCAACCACCACCAGTGTGCAGCATCCACCTGGATGATGCGACGGCAGCCACAGGACACCGGTGCCAGTGCGCTCACCACTCATCAGCTACAGGTGGAGAGGAGAGAGAGAGTCACAGAGCCAATCAAGTGGAAAGGGATTATTAGGAGGCCATGAGAGACAAGGGCCAGTGGAGGGAATTTGGCCAGGACACCGGGGTTACACCCCTACCCTTTACGAGAAGTGCCATGGGATTTTTAATGACCACAGAGAGTCAGGACCTTGGTTTAACGTCTCATCCGAAAGACGATGCTCTTTGGCAGTATAGTGTCCCCATCACTATACTGGGACGTTAGGACCCACACAGACCACAGGGTGAGCACCCCCTGCTGGCCTCACCAACACCTCTTCCAACAGCAACCTAGTTTTCCCAGGAGGTCTCCCATCCAGGTACTGACCAGGCTGAACCCTGCTTAACTTCAGTGGGCAACCAGTCTTGGGCTGCAGGGTGATATGGCTGTGGCTATAATTGTGCTTAATAAAGATTTCTTTCTGACATTTGCATAATAATAAATTATGTTTATTAATTTGTGTTCAGAGTGTGTAGACTGACGTACAGATCTTGTCAATGACAATGAAAAAGTGCATTAATAACCTCACATACATGTACATTTTGCTAGTGCTCACCGTGTGTCCGTCTCGGGCCCAGACAATGACGACCCAAATCCAGGTCCCTTACTCCCATCTCCTAGGGGTTCAGAACTGGAGCTGGGTCTGGACTTCGGACTCTCCACAAACACGGAAGAGGAAGTGGAGTCTTTGCGGAAGGTGGTTCTCACAGGCGACCCTCGGCTGGGAGACCCAGTGAATGATTCCCTGTCACGCAGCTGCACGTCGGGAATTTTCTGTGGGGAGGAGGGCGGCAGACGAAAGCCCATGCCGAGCGTGGAGCTGCTGTAAGTATCGGAGTATAGAGAACCTCCAGGCTTATACAGACTGTCCTCCAGGTCGTTTTGCAGTGCTGCAGCTGAGTATGTACTGAGAGAACGCACCGAACCTCTGCGGTACAGACCTCCTGACACTGGGAAGCCAAAGGGGTCAGCGATGGTGGCCAGGGACTGAGTAGAAGCGATACTAAGCCGACCCTCGTGCATCAAGCTGTACGGATCAGCATAAAGACCTTCGTTCTTCAGGAGGACCATGCTTTTACCAGACATCTCCTCATCGGGTTTGACATCACGCCGCTCTAGGATGGCTGAGGAGGAGGTGGTTAGGCCTTGAGTCTGTCCGTGAGAGGGTGAAGGGTGGTGGGAGTGGGACGGATGCTGGGGACCCTGTGGGTGAGGGTGACCCGGACCAGCAAAAGAGGGGGGCCGACCTCCACTGTAGGAGAGACGGGATCGGGAAGGAGAACCGGAAGAGGGCGAGGCAGAGGAGGAAGGGAGAGTGTTGAGACGACGGGTTGGTGAGGAGTCCCGGGATGAATAAACCATCTCTCTCTAAAAACAGATGGAGAAAAGAAATTAGCATTTTATGAATACATCACTCAGAGATATTTATATGAATAATCTGTGTCCAAGTCCTGTGACCTATGAGTAGGGGGGAGTACCATTTGTGTTCAAACATTTGATTGTATTGCAATACACAGATCAAAAGTGCAAACTTAAATATATTAATTCAGAATTAATTATAAACTTATATTATTCACAAATATTTTTTAAATATATGACTCATATATAAATAATAATATTAAATTAATTAAACTCAGTGCACAATTTGCCACACCACAAACTGTCAAACACATCTTACCAGCAAGCATACACTCGTTTTCATCCTTCTCTCCACTCTCTGAGGCAGAAGTCTCTAAACTCATCCTTTCCAATCATCCTACTACTTGTCCGCTTGACCCTATTCCATCTCATCTCCTTCAAGCCATTTCTCCTGCCATTGTACCTGCACTCACTCACATCGTTAACTCATCCCTTCACACTGGTGTTTTTCCCTCAACATTTAAACAGGCTCGTATAACCCCACTTCTTAAGAAACCCACTCTTAACCCAACTATTTTAGAGAACTACAGACCGGTTTCCCTTCTATCTTTCATTGCAAAAACACTTGAACAAGTTTTGTTCTACCAAGTCTCAGCCTTTCTCGCACAGAAGACCCTC
>NW_015505306.1:597604-598351 GCF_001515645.1 Sinocyclocheilus grahami | reverse complement strand
GACCATCACCTTCAACTCAACCTGGCTAAGACAGAACTGCTTGTGGTTTCAACAAACCCATCACTTTATCAAAGTTTCACCATCCAGTTAGGCTCATCAACCATAACTCCTTCAAAAACAGCTAGAAACCTTGGAGTTGTGATTGAATTTCTCAGACCACATCACTAAAACTGCCCGGTCCTGCAAATTTGCTTTATACAACATTAGGAAGATCAGGCCCTTTCTTTCAGAACATGCAACACAACTCCTTGTTCAAGCTCTTGTTCTATCCAGGCTGGACTATTTGTATTAGTCCAGCTACTTATATCAAACCTCTACAATTAATCCAAAATGCCGCTGCAAGATTAATCTTTAATGAGACGAAAAGAATGCATGTCACACCTCTGTTCATCAATTTGCACTGGCTACCAGTAGCTGCTCGCATTAAATTCAAGGCATTAATGTTTGCCTACAAAACCACCACTGGCTCTGCACCCATTTACCTAAACTCATTACTTCAGAGTTATGTGCCCTCTAGAAGCTTGCGTTCTGCAAGTGAACGGCGTATTATTGTGCCATCTCAAAGAGGCTGAGTCCTTAAACATCTTCAAGAAACGACTAAAAACACATCAGTTCCACCTTTAATTGACCCTCTAAATCTAGCACTTTCTATTCTATTTTAATTCTACTTGATCTATATTTATCTTATTTTCTTTATTTAAAAAAAACAATTGCTTTCTATTTTTATTTTTTCTATTCTATCTACTT
>NW_015505306.1:591549-596097 GCF_001515645.1 Sinocyclocheilus grahami | reverse complement strand
ACACACACACAAACACACACACAAACAGCGAAGGGCTGTAGAGTTTCAACTCAAGTGGTAATTTGAATAAATTCAGTGTGGTCAAAAGGTGCAATAAGCTTGTCACTGCAGGCTGCCACTTTGGAACCACTTTTATTTTATTTAAAATCAGCAATTAACCTAAAAAAACCCCTAAAGTTTAATTTTAGAGTGCAGAATTTTTATACAGTATTAATTATTTTTAAATGAAACCTGAAAAAAATACCCAGCACAATCACTCATCATAAATCATAAAAACAAGGAATCAGAATTATCTAATCCTACGGACAGTTATGTTTGACATTACTCTAATAGTGGGTTGAAAAAAATACTCAATTTAAAGTAAATATTTTCCAGATAATATTTTAATGATTTAATTTTCAAAAAAAATTTTTTTATTGAAAATAAAAAAACATTTAATTTTAGAAACATGTTGTCTTTGTAATACCACACCTAGTATTTTATCACACAGAAGGGGTCTTTATAAATAAATAAATAATACATAAATATCACCACCTTTATATTTTATCAAACAGTCCTGCACAGGAAGTCATCATATTTGATCCTAGTTCTTGGCATCATAAAGTTTGAAATCCCTGAATTAAGTGACTTTGCTACAACAAAAATCTGTTGTGGATATGAACCTTTAGCATCTCATTATCATACAAGCAACCAGTCAGTAATTAATTACACTGATTTAAGTCTAAATGAGTGAAAACCCATTCTACTTTCCCAACCCTGACAACATTCTAAAAAAAAAAAAAACACACACACACACACACACACACACACACTCAGACATCAATGTACACACATACACCCCACACAAACAGACAATAAATAGAAACATTAGCATACATTAACAGACTCATGACTAATGTTAGCTGAGAGACTCGTGTCTAATAGCAGAGAGACATCTCACACTAGAGAAGTAAAAACTAACATTTGATCAACAGAGTGACGCAACATGATCGGATTTCAAAGTCAACCCACATCAAACTCCTGTGGTAGCACAGTGAGCTCACAAAATGAACCGAACTCCCAAGTTATATGCCAAAAACTGTGCATAATTCAAAAACCTCCGAGTTCAAGAACATCCAAATCTGAAAGACGTCGCTCAATGGATCAAACAACGGGTACGTCCCTTTAAAATATTTAACACGCAAAAAGGGCCGTGACGTCGATTTGAAGGTTAGGTTTGCCTTTCATCTCGCCACATACTGCGATCTACATCCTTAACCTTGTGATTTCTTATTTTGACTTGGAAAAGAAAGCATTCTTTAAATATGGATCATGCTTGGTGCCTTCTTTTACCCATCAGCCCATGCTGAGACAATGTAAGATGGCAAACAACTGAATCATTGAATGCAGTTGGAATCTCTCACCCTGAGGTCTCCGTTGGCCAGATGTGCGGCAGGATAGGAGGCATAGATGGGCTCTTTGCGATAGATTTTAATGATACTGCGGTCCTGTATGTCCCTCACGTCCTCCAGCTCGTAGAAAACATTCCTCGCTTCGTCTTTGATCAAGATGGCCGTGTTTGGGGACTTCAGCATTCCCGCTGTCAGCTTCTGAGGGAACATGTGCACGATGAGTGCGTGCAAGGTCTCCAAACTGTTGAGCTCGTGAGTGATATGAACACGTCTGGTCTCATCTCCAAACTGCAGGAAAAGGACACCTGAGGAGAGAGAAGGACAGAAGTAAAGAAGAAAGTCAGCAAAGACCACCATGATGAAGATGGAAGTGGTGAAGCATACACTCCTAAATGTAAGATTTGTGTATCTGAATGGCATATAAAATTTCCATCCATTTGGATTACGCAGTTTTATTATAAACTAACAAACTTAATGTGATGTATATTTATCAGTCATACATAAATCAAACAGGTAATATTTCTGTAATAATGAACTGAATGTGTTTTAAATACACAAAAAACTGTAAAAAACTTTATATATTCATCATCAATAAATCCAGTTTGTTTCAGGGTCATACATTTTGGGTATGTATATGTTCATACTTTTTAACTGAATTAATTCAATTGCTTTCACAATGAACAGATTTATGCTGATTCTAAGCAATCTGAATGAATGCACTTTGAAGGAAAAAATGATTTAAATAAAATTAAATAGATGAAAATTGCTGATGATAAACTGTGCCATTATTGAGCGCAGAAATCGTACCTGTTTTATTTATGTATGACTGACAAATATAAAGTGTGACATCACATTAGGTTTATGTTAAAATGGATGTAAATTTTGTACGCAATTCAATTATATAAATCATAAATTTGAGTGTCTGTCGAGAGAGTGACAGACATATTTTAGGAGGGATGTCAGTGACAGCAAGTCTCTCGTTCAGGGCTGTGTAACTCCTCCTGTAGACTTTTTGTCATCAGTTTTTGTCAGTTTATCTCAGTGCACTTCACCTAACGGGGCAGCAGGCGATCCTAAACTTCCTGCTGATGGGACAATAATCTCTCTGTGGGGAACAGCTCCAACCGAATCACTTTCAGCAAATATTGTGCGCTTGCTGCTAACATGCACTCAGCTATAAAAGTTCAACAACACTGTATCACCACTAAGAGACACTTCGCACCATGGAAACCAAAGCTAAAAAACAAACAGTTGAAGGTCAGTTCATCTGAATGAATTGTACTGCTGTAATTAAAGCACTGCAATTAACTATCAACAAGTAGAAAACATTTCACAGTATCTAATTGCAGGACAGCGAAATGTCATCTTCTGCCGAAAGCAAACCAGAACTGTGAGGCACATGCGCAAAGGACAAAGATTTTTTTTTTTATACCATTCAAACAAAGTGATTTAACAGAATGAATCAGACTTTCCATCACTGCATATGAAAAACAGGAGAATGTGTTTAATTATTGTGTCATCTCACTCGACTGTAAAGCTGCATGCACAATACAATGTGACACTAAAAATAGTGATGTAGCACCTTGTCACATTACTATTAAAATATAGCACAGATATTTCCTGAGATTAATTTGATGATGTTTAATCATTGCAATCTATTCTTGTACTTTGAGTTATTTATAAGGAAATGTTTATCATAATGAATATTTAATTGTCTATCAAACATCCGAGTAATTTTCTGCATAACCTTTGGGCTGATGCTTACATTTTAACAAAGCATTTTGATTTTGAATTGCGCCCTGAAATTGTTTTGAAATAGTTTCTCAAGAGGCTTAGAGGCTCGGCTGTTAAATTTAAATTGGTTATACAGTAACAGTTCAGAAGAGTTTCATAAACAATAATTTCATTTGAAAGTTACAGAAAGTCGATTGGATGAATAAGAGGCACTAGTGGAGTTGTTTCATTTTCTATTATTTATGGGCTTTGTAGGCCATTATATGCCTTGACAGAAGAGAAGTATGTGGAAAATGATGTACACTACCATTCAAAAGTTTGGGGTCTCACCAAGGCTGCAAGGCTGATTATTGAGAAATTCTGTTTACAAATTACAATTTAACAGTTATTTACAGTTACAATTTAAAATAACTGTTTTGCATTTAAATACATTTTAAAATGCAATTTATTCCTGTGATGCGAAGCTGAATTTTTGCGCGTTCATATGCGCGAGTCGGCATATATTAAACACTTTTAAAACTACGCAGCCTCAGCATGATTATGATCACTATTTTGTTTTACTAAGAGTTTCATATTGAATCTATTAGACTGTGGCTGTCAAATCCGGCTTTACCGAGCTCAATTGCTCTTACCCGTGCAGATATAAACATAACGCTATTGGCTAATTTAAAAAGGCTGCTTGACTGCTTGATATGTCCCGCCTTGTCTTCCTGTTTCAGTTGAAATTACGTCACCACATAGAATAACGCTGCAGGCACTTCAGGGATTCTTTGATGAATAGAAAGTTCAAAAGAACAGCATTTATTTCAAAATCTTTTGTAACGTAATTAATGTTTTTACTGTCACTTTTGATCAATTTATATGTATACACATCTTTGCTAAATAAAAGTATTAATTTGTTTTCAAAAATAAAAGCTGTAGGTATGACTCAAATCTGCGTAACCATTGGAGCACCTGTGAGTTGTGATCATGAATGCTACTGCTACACCACAGCACTGGCTCTAGTAAAGTTGCTAACTTATTCTTGTGTTTATGTGGGCATAAGCGTATTAGTCTTTTGAGTGTCAGGTAAAGAGAGTAATTTACTGAGAGCAGTAGACTGATACTCAGATGAGGCCAGTGTGTATATGTTACCTGGAGAGCGTAGTTTATTCTGGCTTGCAGAGCGGGAGAGTGGGAGGCTCTGACGGAAACGGTTCATGCGGTTGAAGCCCAGCGGCATGTCGGCCTCAGACATGGTCTCCAGAGACTCAGCAGATGCGAAGGACAGTTTAGACGCCTGGTCTGCCAAACCCGACTGAGTGGACTGGGAGTGACGTGGACTACGGCTCTAAATGACACAGAGAGAGAGAGTGAGATTTCCAGCATTTTAAATGGCATGATGTAAAAGGCAGACATTACTTACTCACAAGGAGAAACCAAG
>NW_015505306.1:588274-591539 GCF_001515645.1 Sinocyclocheilus grahami | reverse complement strand
TTATGATCACTATTTTGTTTTACTAAGAGTTTCATATTGAATCTATTAGACTGTGGCTGTCAAATCCGGCTTTACCGAGCTCAATTGCTCTTACCCGTGCAGATATAAACATAACGCTATTGGCTAATTTAAAAAGGGGGCGGGGCTGCTTGATATGTCCCGCCTTGTCTTCCTGTTTCAGTTGAAATTACGTCACCACATAGAATAACGCTGCATGTTTCAAGGCACTTCAGGGGACCATTAAGAAACATTTCTTATTATCACTGTTGAAAATGTTTCAGTTGAAAAGTGCTGTTTAATATTTTTGTGGACAGAGTGACACTTTTTCAGGATTCTTTGATGAATAGAAAGTTCAAAAGAACAGCATTTATTTCAAAATCTTTTGTAACGTAATTAATGTTTTTACTGTCACTTTTGATCAATTTATATGTATACACATCTTTGCTAAATAAAAGTATTAATTTGTTTTCAAAAATAAAAGCTGTAGGTATGACTCAAATCTGCGTAACCATTGGAGCACCTGTGAGTTGTGATCATGAATGCTACTGCTACACCACAGCACTGGCTCTAGTAAAGTTGCTAACTTATTCTTGTGTTTATGTGGGCATAAGCGTATTAGTCTTTTGAGTGTCAGGTAAAGAGAGTAATTTACTGAGAGCAGTAGACTGATACTCAGATGAGGCCAGTGTGTATATGTTACCTGGAGAGCGTAGTTTATTCTGGCTTGCAGAGCGGGAGAGTGGGAGGCTCTGACGGAAACGGTTCATGCGGTTGAAGCCCAGCGGCATGTCGGCCTCAGACATGGTCTCCAGAGACTCAGCAGATGCGAAGGACAGTTTAGACGCCTGGTCTGCCAAACCCGACTGAGTGGACTGGGAGTGACGTGGACTACGGCTCTAAATGACACAGAGAGAGAGAGTGAGATTTCCAGCATTTTAAATGGCATGATGTAAAAGGCAGACATTACTTACTCACAAGGAGAAACCAAGTGCAAATTCCTCCAACCGGAGTAAACTGCAACTAAACCTCGCAAGTTTATACCCAAAAACACTCACAGGATATGACATCACAGCTCCAGCTCAGTGTGAGAAAGTAAAGCAGATAAAAAGTACCTAATTCTCTGTTTGTGTAATGATGGGAAAAACAGCAACATACTGATAGGAAAATCCCTCACAAGACAAACAAGTCTCTATTGATGTGTCTCTACAAACAGACTGAGACGCTAACAATTATACAGAACAAACCAGTCTGCCTCACTATAACATATACAGTAACGGTGAAACGCACATCTGTGGATTTCTTGTCAGATGTTTCTCTGTCATTGCGGTGGTTGTTTTGTAGTATTTAATGAAGAGGATTCACACAACAACATCCTGGCGTGTTTCACAAGCTCAGAGGCACCTGTAATGAGCTCCCAGGGTGCAATGGGGAAAGACTGGCAAGCTGGTTTGCAAAGCAGGACACATCCACAGAGTAGCATCACCATACATCAAATCAATTCTCCTCTATACTGCCAAAAAAATCTTCTAAATCAGTATTTTTGCCTCTTTTTTAAAATTCTGAACATATTTAAAACTAGACAAATTTACTTGAAAAGCACATTTGTGTAACAAATATTATTATAAATTATTTTCAGAGATTATAAAATACAGTGCAAAAGCTTGGGGTCCTTAAGATCTTTTAATGTTTTTGAAAGAAGTCCTTTATGCTCAACAAGGCTGCATTTATTTGACCAAAAATACAATAAAATTGTAATACTGTGAAATATTATTATTATTTAAAATAACTGTTTTTATTGTAATATATTATGATGGCAAGTCACATGATCCTTCATAATGTAATTACAATTTTTTGGTTTGGTTTGTAAAAGTCTTTACTGTTAGTTTGTATCAAATTAATGCGTCTTTGTTGAAAAAACAAGTTTCACAATCTTTTTGATTGTTTGGGGTTTTTTTTTTTTTAGAAGAAAAAAATCTCACCGACCCCAGACGTTTCAAAGGTAGTGTATATCTTGTTTTTCAGTTATAAGCTGTGTAAACTTCTAGGCAATTATTCTTTCTTGTTTTAACCATAAACGTAACAACATTTAAAGAAGTTTATACTTAAAAAAATAATAATTATAAAACTAATATTAACAAAATTGAGACAAAATTTATAACAAATTAAGAAAATGATTTAATTCACAAAAAGTGAATAAAACAAATCAGCTAATATACATTTATAAAAATAAAACTTCTAAAAGCAGTGTGTGTTATTTACACGCAAGGTAAAAGCTCAGACACACACACACACAAATGCTGAGGCACTGAAGCAGTGTAGTGTCTGTCTCCTTGCAGACAGTGTCTGAGCGCAAAGGGGCCAAGTTGAGCTGATAGATGACCCCCCCAGTGTAACTATAATGGGGTCATTTATCCACAACAGAGAGTGGTCCGGGTGCTACACATACACAAACGCACATACATACACCTACAAAATAAGAGCTTGTTTATCCACACAGAGACACACACTGACAAATTTGCCATAGCGTTCATGTATGCTGTGCTAAGCTAAATGCTACACAAACTCAGCAAAAAAAGAAATGTCCCTGTTCAGGATACTGTATTTTAAGGATAATTTTGTAAAATCCAAATAAGCTTTGGATTTTGACTTTTGATATTATACTTACTACATATTTCATACTGATACTTATTTAATTTCTGTTCATAAAATGCCTGTGGAACGTGTTCAGTTTATGACTGAACAAGTCGTAAACCTGTTTTACTTTTTATAATAAAACAAATTTTTACACATACCGCACGCATTATGACAGACCTATAGAGAAAAAAAATATTTGAATCTTTTTCTTTTCTAAGACTGGCTTAACTTGAAGCGCTGTAAAAAAAAATTGAAATTTTTTTTATTTTAAGGTACTTTATGATATGTTGCCAAACGGCAACAGCATACAATAGTTGATCTAACTTAGAATAATTGTACGCTTACTTATAATTAATATTTTTCCTCAGAAATGTTGTTTGTGTTGATTCAATTGGTGCTATTATAAGCTTTGACACAGTACTTACTTATAATTGACACCTTATACATACTTTCCAAAAACATGTGCTTTTATTTATTCTATTCTTTTTTGCTGAATAATGATTTATAATTTTTTTTAAATTTCATTAAATTTTTCATGAATATTATTTAAACTGCAAATTTATACAGTTAAAACAAATATAATACTGTATATAATGTATCATAAAACATTGACATAAAACCAAAAACATTG
>NW_015505306.1:564932-587803 GCF_001515645.1 Sinocyclocheilus grahami | reverse complement strand
TTTATGCAAGCGCTATATAGGATAAATCACTATACATGATTTACCCTATTATACTTTATCGACACGAATTGATAGGTGAAACAACAAACAGCCACCCACAAATAGTCTATATACAAAGCATCAGGCTGTCTTTGAGTTCACATGAACAACGGTTAAAGTTACTCGTCGTCAGGCTACAGAAGAATACCATAATTCCTCCGTACAATTAGGCCTAAGACATCGAGAGTCACGCAGACCAATAACTACCCAGCCACAACACATAATTGTGAATAACATGCCTTACCTTAACACAGAATCGACCACAGAGTCCAGCGTTTATATTTTTTCTACGAATCTTTGAGTTAACATGTACTAAACATGAGTGGAATTTGCACCGCAGCGCCCCCCACACCTTGATGCTCATGACAAGAATAGCATGTATAGTTATCTTTATTGAAGTGAATTAGGTTTAAATCGCCGTCATGCATGAATGATTGATATTTTTGCAATTTTACACATAATAATCCACGATGATCACATTACACAAAACTGAAATTGCACGTCAAAATAACACATTGTCAATATTTTTTGAGACCCCCAAAATTTCACAAATCCCGTTTTCAGGGGAGCCCATGTCTTTTCAAGGGGAGCCGAGCTCCCCCGTAGTTCGCTCCCTGACTAGTATTAACGTTGTTATTGTTACAGCTTAACAGATTGAAGCTGACTTTGCTAGCTAGCTAAACAATTGTAATAATGTCATTCCCCTATTGCACACATACATTTGAATGATTTACCAAAAACTAATTTTATAAAAACTTATGATGTCATCATAACATCATAACAGTGATGTTTTAGTTTTTTTGTGTAAGTGATATGGACTGGTCCTTGTTTGTTACTGACGTTTCAGTTTGCTTTCAGCAACTACAGACAAGAGACGGCAGTCTGTCAGAAATCTCGCCACAGAAAAAAAACTGCATGTCATGTGACTTAATCAAAGCACATCATTGGCTAAACTAAGGTCTTCTCTTTCCAACAAAAAAACGAGAATGTTCTCTTAAAGAGACAGTGGCAAGGAAATGAACACAAAGATTATGTTGCCATATGGCTACACCATGCAGTAGAGGGTTAAGAAATTAGTTGGAAATTAAAGCAGTTGAAAGTGAGAGGACGTTTCTTTCTCGCTGAGATTATAACACGAACATTCATGTGCTATCAGGTTTGACTGTGTTGTATGATGAATTTTGTAAGGGGAATTTCGTAAAATTTTTTTTACAGAAATAAATTTGAGATAAGGGCAAATATGAGTAAACACAGAGAAGAAGCTACGGAATGATGGGACACATTGCTGCAGTTAAGAGCATGCACAAACATCTAAATGTGTAAACTGCTGATACTTTCCGTAGAGATAAAACACATTTGAGCTTTTATAAGTACTTTAATTCTGACTATTGGTCAACAAACGTCAAACTCTCAGTTGTTTCGGTGTGGTTTCAAACATGATCCAAACTAATGGAATAAACGCAGCACACTGTTAATCAATGCTTCAAACAAACTAGGAGTGAAAACACCCTTAAGACCATCCATATAATCAAGATCTCCTTCTCTCTCAAGAACTAATGCACTTTCAAATAGCTTTTTGTCAAATGCAATAAACACACCAGCTCTCAGTTTCCTTTCAAATTTGTATTTGCATCAACAGACGTGTCAGCGTGTGTTACCTTCCTAAAGTGCCTGTATTTTCTGAATTAAACAGAATCAGGGATCCCTGTAGGATTCTCTGCGATAAATCTCCACCTTCATCACACACACACACTTCAGTTCTGTTCCAACAGCAGGAAGGAGGACAACCTCAGGTCAAAATACATCTGACTAGAAAATGAACTGAAGGTAACAGCATCTGACAGGACTGTAGTATGAACGGCATACGATTATGGTAAATACATATACAGCTGAGAAATCCATTACAACAATGGAAGCAGTAATACTAAATGCAACATGAGGTAGTACAAATCTGAGGATGAAAAAGTTTTTCGCTCATTCACTATATAGTGAGTACCAGTGAACAAACAAACTTGGATGAAAATACCATGCAATAATGGAATTAATAACAATGAAATGAATGAGTTCTTCACTGTCCTCTAAGAAAAGGCACAATGTTCTGTATTTATTTGAAGGAATTTTACATATTTATTTTTTATAGGTGTTTTGCAGGTATTTTGAATATTACACTGCATTGTGTTGTATTTTAGAGTTAACGGAAATGTTCATAAAATTAATGGATAATGTACTTTTTCTTTTATTTTATGGATTTATTATTTTTTACAGTGTGCATATGCTTTTGGAAATAAGTAAACAACAATGTTTAGCTGTTCAGAGAAAAGTGCCCAGGAACATTTGAATACACAAAAACTACACTTTGATAGTTCAGGAGACATAATCAAATTCTCAGTTTGTATTTGATTCACTTTGATTTAACATAAAGAGTGATAAACAGATTGAGCGTGTTGGGTTTATATTATGTTTTATACAACAGTTCGTTCTGGTTCTCAAATCTGATTGGTTGAGAACCGTGAGATATTGTACTGGTATCGCTACAGGAATGCCCTTTCACAATTTTGTATCACTCCGCTTGTTCTAGCCGGGTCTATGGTTTTTTTAATTATTCACTGAGCAAATCGTAGAGTACGTTAGTTAATACAAGAAGAAACGTCTAGCTTCGCGGTCTCTCTCTCTCTCATTTGGATGCACGTCTTGCCACATTGTTTCTCTCTTTAACCTCATTATTTCTCACTAATAACCTAACTGAAGCAGCACATGCCCTTGATACCAATTCTAAAAGTGACGCATGTTTAACTGTCAACTTGAGCTTTGAAACCGTGGCGGAAGGAAGTAGTTCCGCATAAAATAGGGTTTTATTAGGCACTCCGTTGTTTCTTGTTTAATTACACACATGTTCCTGGCGGCATTCTCTGCACTTATCGTTGGGGACTAATAGCAATGATGAAGACTGAAATGATAAGAGGAAGAGACGAGAAGAGAAGAGAAGGAGGACAATGGATTAGTTCCGCACACCTTTACTGTCTGATAGAGGATCTCCCAAAACAAGAGATAACAGATGACACAGTTTAACAAAAACATAAAAAATAATGTTAAACTGGATATCCAGGCAGTGCAACATGTGTCCGGTGTATGTGTATGTCTTTGTTTTTGTGGTACATGATTTTTAGGATACCTTGAAGCTCACTCGATGGGGTGAATTCGGTAATGACAAAGAAGCTACTTTAAATTGTAGTTTGACAGGCTACTGTACTTATGTTACTCTTTGGAAAATACCTAATTATATTGAAACTATGCAAATAAACAATATAATTATTTCTTATTTCACAGATTACAAAAAAAATAAAAATAAATCAGCCAGTTAAAACTATTTATCCAACCAAGGCTCATTGGAGAAATGTGCCTCTATACCCACATTTTTGCAGAACTTCAAACACATACCTATACTATACCATTCACTGCCGTTTCCAGCTGAAACTGCCACTAGTGGCAGTAAATCACCAAAAACTGTTCACACAAAATATGATTACAGGGCAGATTATCAGTTAATTAAGACTTATTTTTCTTGCATAATACATGTTATGATCTCAGAACACTTATCAAAGTGCATGATTTGTAAACTAACATTTTGCTGAACCACATTTAAATGTATGGCTTTTCTGATATAGTAAACTTGCTCAGTAGCTCAGCTGGTACAGCATTGTACTTTTGATGGGGAGAGCTCAGGTATGAGTAATGATAAAAGATCTCAAAGGCTTGTAGAAGCCAGCAAAACGTAGCATGGTTGCTTCATCAAATATGTTTTTATGTCACATTTGCTTGTGTTAACACTTGAAGTTAGGTTTAGGGTAGGGTTTAGTAAAAGCTATTTTCTAAGGTGACAGAGCATTAACCTTTAGCACCACTCACTTGTCATTTCATTTTAAAATCTGCTGCATTCTACAAAAACCAACTTAATAAGATGTTGCCACATTCACCCATATTAGTTCTGGATGAAACTGAACTGAACTGGGATCTCATTTATAAAACTCTCGGTAGATTTCATCCTAAAAGTGTACGTATGCACAAAAGCTAGATTTTGCGTACGCACAAAAGTTTTCAGATTTATAAAACCATGCGTATGCCAGAACCTGCGCAAAAATCCCTTTATAAATCCCAGTAAGCGGAAGATTGTGCGTACATGCATCTGCACCCTGACTCCTCCCCGAAATCACCATATATGGAGCGTACAATGCCTAGTTTTACTATGCATAACCTCATCTGCATATCATTTCCATGCATATTCCCATCCACGTGACACCATGTTTAACACCGTTAAAGGTACAACACATTAAGGAAATATGAGATACGGACTATAAATGCCATTTGTGCCATACACATTCATTTTTATTGCTAAAAAGCATCCAGTATCCTTGTTATGTTTTAGAATAAATATATCAAAATCCATAAAAACAAAACTGTTTAAAATAGTTCTCAGATAAATATTGTAGAATAGAGTTGATCTCATTATTTTCCATTTGCTAAATAGTATTTCAATTGTTTTAAACAATTCAAATCAAATTCAATTTATGCAGTTTTGCTGAGAAGGTGAACATCTTTTAGCTATTTTTAGCCTATATTTTTTACAGTGTAAATAGAATTGCCTGACTCTGTGCGTCACTGACAAAGTAGCCTATTTTAAAAAGAAAACATGCAAATTACCATTTTCTTCAAGTTGTATCCTTCAAATACAGTGGTATTTTTCATAATGTTGTGGAGATGCCTTCACACGACATCAACACTTCGGTGCAGCTGCGGTTGTACAGTAAGCTATTATCATTGGTCCTATTCAAACCGGACAATAGACCGTTCCACCGAATCCAGCAGTGTCCGCCACAATATCGAAGTAAGTGAGCATCAATGATCATTGTTCTCACTAAAAATATTTTCTCATAACATGAGATCTGCAGTTTAGTTTAAAGATAAATTATTGTGCACCTATAGCCCTCCTCGCTGTCATTAAAACATAACATACCACAGGAAAACTGATCTAGCGCATCCACTAAATATGTCTAAATTCATATAATTTTTGTTTAACTTCTGCGTAATGACCTTATGTAATTTCAGTGCTTATCTCCATTAATGAGAGTGGAATATTTAATGTAAATGTGTATATCGAAATGAAAACAGATTTTACTTTTCTCACTCCAGGAAAAAGAGTGTGTACACATGGTCTAGAATATCCATACGGTGCGTACATATTCACGCCAAGTTTATTTTTTATAAATCCCGATATGTGCATGGAAAATTGTGTACGCAATTTATATGCCCATTTTGTGCGTACGCAACATTTATAAATGAGACCCCTGGACATTTCATTTTGAAAGTGTTGCGAAATGTGCACCTGACAGAAATGTCACCCCAACCACGTTTTCCCAATCAGCGTAAGTTGCATCTGAGAAATATTTACCCTGACGCCAACACAACAACTGGTAGACACGGATTTACAGCAAAAAACAACAACTAATAAAATTTAAAAAACATTCTAATTATAAAAAAAACACTGTGATAAGCAGCAGAATTTAGCAAAATATTTCACAAAAAAAAACATGTTCACTTCTACAAAAGGAAAACATTTCAGTGATGAAAAAGTGATGAATTTAGAATCGAGTAATCATTTATGCATCCTCACAAAACATTTTAACTAATGCATCAGACTTCCAAGAGCTACCTGAACAGTAGTTACTTGAAAAGCCAGAACAATTGCAACACAACTTATGTATTGACAAGCTACTGAATGTTTTCGTAGCACCACTACTTGAACTTAGCTACTCCCCAACACTGTCAATGACGAGCTCTGCACCCTCTCTTCACTGTTAGCATATGGCTAGCTCTAACAATTTAAAACATATGCTAAAGAAGGGAACAACAGAAAAATGCTAATGAACCAGCACTTGGACATCAAAACACATTTTACCTCTAGATACGAAGTAGTTATCAAAGCAAAGAACAAGGCAGCGAGAATGAGAGAACCAAAAAATCACAACTCTGACAGTAATTTGCAGAGAGGCTTATTTTATGTGGCATAACCAGCCAGGGGAGCTGGTTGCTTTCAACAGGCAACTGTTGGGGGCTCAGAATCTGCACATAAAGGAAAAAATGTTCTGAAAGCACCTGACAATTCATCTTACCGTGACAAGAACACGCAAACATCAGAAGAGAAGAGAGAGGAAAGGAAAGAGAAGAGAAGAGAAGGTCCATAATTCTGAAGACACTAATAGACAAGAGAGTGTAAGGTTTAAGTATTGGATAAACGACAGAGTTTGAGGTGAACATGTTACAAGGGATTTGAAGGGTCAGGTCAGAGGGAGTCCATTAGTCTAGAAAGTCTAGAGTGAAACAAATAATGTGATGATTAAAAAACCCAACTGAGATGCCCAACAACGAAAGACTCTGGAAGAAAATCACAGCAAGATCTCAGTAGTCCCAAATCAATGTCGACATGTACTCAAACATGCTGTCTGCATGTTATTATCTGGATAGCCACATAAAAAAAACAAAAAACAAACATGACATTAATGATAGACATAGAGAATAAGTGAGTGTCCGTTGACAGGAGGAGTGTAACATGAGTAAATAAGTGTGAGAGTGAATATGAATGAACAGAATCAGGAGGATCCGATTACTGAGTCTCACAATAAGGACAGTTTATCACAGCCTGAGGCCATTTCCTGTGTCCTTGTACAATTATACACACCCTCCAACATCTCTAATACATCTAATAGACATTTTATCCCTGATAGAATAAATATAATTTACAATAGAGTACAGGTTCAATAATGAGGGATTTGATGGGATACTGTACGTAGGCCTATAAAGTTTCTGAACCAACATCCTTTGGTTTCCCATGGCTTTCCAATTATTTTATTTTTTTCGTAGAGTATTATTCCCTAGGTTTTTAAGATGCTGTGACAACTTAAAAGAAGTTTCGTTTTTTAAAACATCTATAGAGACTCAGTTCTTTGTTCAGTTCTATTAAGTTGACTTAAGCTGTAATACTTTTATGGGTTCTATGGGCAGCTGTGTAAGAAAATGTAAGTGAGGAAAAGAGAGATAGATGGAGATAGAAAGAAAGAACAGGGGAATGAGATTTAGAAGATAAAAACCGGTGAAGCAGATCATAACAAATCAGCCTCAGCCCTGCATGGCCCACAAATCAATGACTTTAACACACCTGACACATGATACAAACCTATTCAACACCATAGACTTCAACTGGTTTATATGATGCTCACTGTAATTTCTACAGACTCATCATTTTAAACACTTAAGGATGTCCATGTGAGCCAACAAAGGGTTTTTTGTCAGATTTATCTCAATTTTGGCTACAATTGTGTCCCTGCTACTTGGCCCCGACAGAATCTGCTGTCATTTTTTGCATTTCTTTGTTGATTTTTGGGATGTGAGTTGTATAAAACTTGGTGCGGATTCAAAGTGGGCCTACAACCGATATAAAAAAAAAACACGTACATATAACATAAGAACACAAACAGGTATCAAAAGAACAAGTTTTTGATATAAGAACACACATATAAGTAATTAAAGCACTGACCTTAAAGCTCCAGTAGTTTGGCTGTTGCTATGGGAAGAGAGAGAAAAGAGAGAGAGAGAGCGTTACTTAGACATTTATCTCTGTGTGTGGTGACACCTCATACACAGTCACCCTCTGCAACCATTTGACATCTTTTGTGATAAAAGAATGTGAAGGAAAATATGAATAGAGACAGAAAGAGAGAGAACACACCTCAGTGAGAATATTTGTCAGAATTTTTGTGAATTTTGGACATACATTCACTTCAACTCTTTATAATAAGCAATTGTAAGCAAAATAACTAACTAATATATTGCATAACGTAAGGCATTTTTACACATGCAAGGTAGAGCTGCTCTAATTACCGCTTTTATTATTTATTCTCTAATTATAGCTTCATATTTCCATTCACCATTTCATATTTCTATATTTATAAGTCATTAAAACATGAACATTACTGCAATATGCATTTATACTGTCCCACTAACACTACCATTCAAAATTAAGGGCCAAAGTATTTTTATATGTTTTTAAAGTCATCTCTTATGCTCATCAAGGCTCAATTTATTTGATCAGAAATGCAATAAAACAGTAATATTGTGAAATATTACTTAAATATGAACTTCATTATTTTAAAATGTAATTTACTCCTTTGAATTTACTCCTGTGATGATAAAGCTGAATTTTTAAGCATTTTCAAGAAACAGCTGTGCTGCTTAATATTTTTGTGGAAACTGTGATGCATTTTTTTTTCAGAATACTTTGATGAAAGTTCAAAAACAGCATTACTTTGAAATAAAAATCTTATCTTATAAATGTTTTTACTCTCACTTTTGGTCAGTTTACACTACATACAATTAAAAAACGTACTGAGCCGAAAACTGTTGGTAGTGTATAAGCAGCAATAAACAGACTTTTTACACCACATATGCTGAGTCATATGCAGCAATTTGCAGAGTAAAGATAGCATTAAAGCACATGGTAACACAGTGGCACATAATTCCTCTAGTCTGGTCATCATAAGGAGCTGTTCTGAATGGGCTGGCCCTCTAAATGAGTCTGCATGAAGGCTTTCTCTCATCCGTCCATCAGCTGCCCTGGCTGACTGACTAACTGACAAGATTGCAGCAAATGAGAAAAACATTTATTAAAAAGATCCCCTCTGTGTCTATGCTTGGCCTGATGCCCAGATCTATCAATCATACTGAAATTGGTCAGCTGTCTGAAGCGCTCTCACCTATCTCTCCCATTTCATCTGTGAATTTCACTTTTACGGAGAGTCAAAGACATGCGGAAAGTCTGATATTGTTGTCTTTGTTTCTTGGTAACTTTCTTTACTTTCTCTGTAACTCTTGTTGCAATTAGATTTAAAGAGGGAGGGAGGGAGGGAGGGAGGGAGGGAGGGAGAGAGAAAGAGAAGTAATTTAAATCACTGTCATTTCCACCATAGAATGATTTGAGATGTGATGGAAATGGAAATGACACTGTGGTGGAAATTATATTTTTAAAAAGAATTCTTCTGTCATGAATGTATGTCCACTGTATTACCAGACAGACATTACATTATTAGAGGACAAGTTAAATAAACTAGTGAGTGTGAAAAGTGTGGTTAATAAAGTGGTTTATTTTCTTTATTCAGTTCATTAAGGCCACAGGGCCTAAAGTGCCCCGAGTTCCCATATATTCTTTGAATAAAACTGCTGCTAATTTGGTGAACCCAACCCTGATCGATCAAGACCTTTGAATATTTCATGGCCAAATCTAGACTGCATGGTTAGCTGATTAAAAGTGTGTGCATGTACAAACATACATTTAGAGAGGAAAACATATTATAGCAAAAAAAAACGTCAGCTAAATATTTCCTTCTACACAAGGCCAAAAATGTTGCTGAACTCCCTGGAAATAGGATGTTGATGTCAATGGTGTATAATAGCTCACCGCTCACATAGCAGTACTTTAGCATTATATTTCTATTCTAAAATAATATTCTGTGTACTCAATCATCTGCATTCGACTTCGTGCTGCTCATCCTGGCAATGCCCTACTATGAAAAATACAAGCAGCACGAGTTTGCACAGTAGTGCTTTATTTATATTGAATACACACAAACACCCCAAAGTTGAGTTTAAGACATCAGCATACACTCATTGCATCAGGGTCTCTCCAAAAAGAAAATACCTCATATACCTATATCATATAATATCTATATTTCAGTGTTGGTCAGTGTTACTGTGTTGAAGATATCTGGAAAAAAAACTGGCCAACCCTTCTCAGATAATCCTGTGTTTATTCTGTTACAAAGCAGGTTTAACTGGTTTCTGCGTCTTGGCTGTTTTAATGATTGAATCTGCCCATCCAGACAAAAATGGATCAGATATAGGGGGAAGGGCCTTACCTGCAGGGATTGATTCTGGGCTACCTGATGTCAGGTACTACTGAGCAGCAGATGGACCCATTGCTTTGTTTCCAGGAGGTGTTTACTAGTAATGAACTTCAACCTAAAGTCAAGCCTGTTCTGGTACTGAACTTCTGCCTAAAGCTAAGCCTTGTGTGCAGTTGATGGTCAATCCAGGGGGATAAACCGTACTTTGGAACAGCTTTGAGATTTAAGTGCCTGCTCAAGGACGTAATATTAAATGTCTCCCAGCAGCATTTTCAAACCAAAGCATTCTCATATTACGTGGGGCATGATTGTCTGAAGCATGAAAGGAATTCAACAGGCACACTCAAACTTTCACCTAAAATGTATATGTAAATTAAAGGTGCATTAAGTAATTTCATTTTCAGGATTCATTTGCCAATAAAAAAAAGTGGACTTTAAACTGACATCTATCAGCATGGATACAAGGCAAAAAAAAACAACAACTCCGCAAATGTTTTTACGGCAAATGTCTTGAAACTTTCTCTCAAGAATTACGTCCACAGTAAATGAAAACCTTCAACTTCATATATATATTTTTTAATTATATCAATTATATCAATTAAATATTTTTATTTTTATTGTCTTTCTTTTTATAGTTAATAATGTCATATTTTGGGGGAAAAATACAATTAAATGATGCGCATAAATTTATCTAAAAAGTACTAATACAATTTACAAAAAAGTAAATACTGTAAATAAAATTAAATTAAAAAGTAAATATATAAAAGTATATTTTTATATATATTTATTTATTTATGAACCACATATGCTCTTAACGACGTCGCCCAAAATGAGATTTTGTCCGTTTTTGCAAACTCCTAGCAACATATCTCAGCAAATTTGTCTGAAAAGCATGGCTAAGTTAGAAACACACACACACACACACACACACACACTCATGGCCATTTCAATTTGTGCTGTGGGCTCCGGCCAAACCACAAAGGAAGTGAAAAATTCACAGCAATGAAAAGTCTCCTAAATCATTTCAATGTGACAGCCCTAAATTTCTCTCTTTGACATAGCTTTTGATAAATAACTGAAATAACACAACTGCCGACGCCATCATATTGGATCATAATTGAGGGGCCACTTCAGCGTCTTATGGATTTATGCACTGCAGGGCCGGTGAGCTGTGGCTTGGTGATGTTATTTTCCCATAACAAGCAGAATTCCATGGAGCAGTATGAGGCCAGCGTCCTCAGTTGCTTAGAAACAACTCTAAATGGCTGTCTAAGCAGCGGCTGCTTTTGCCAGCGGAAAATTAACAGCATGTTTAAGGGTTAATAAATGAAACAGGTGCATCTGAATGGAAACATTTAAAAAAGAGATAAATCATGTAAAACAGATTTCTTCAGAATGCAAAGCTCCCTTCCCAAATCACCCAGGCCATTTAGGACACTAAAACTCTGTTTACACCTGGTACTAACATTCCTTTCATATAGACAACAATAAATATAGCTATAAAAGGGGTTCAAATCGTTTTGTGATTCAATCACTCAAACCACATTTGGAAGCAGCTGAAAATGCTAATCCATCAATCTCACCTGCCAATCACCCATTGCCCTAAAGTAAGTTTATTTTGACAGTTACATAAAATAAGGGTGAAATCTTTGCAGAATTTGCCTGGCATCAACAAGCAGCAACACAGATCACATGAAAAAAAAGCACATCCAAAGTACAGTTAATACAGTTACTTGACTAAAATCACTGAAAATTCTGCTCAAAGCATAATGCTTGTGGTGAAATTAAAAAAGTAAATCTGATAATATTGTGCCATTTTATCAACCAGCACTGATGCTTAAAAACTGACTTATATACACTAAAACAATTGGTGTTGAAACCATTTTCACTCAAAAAAACTGAAATAGTATTTTACTGTAGAATGTACTCCAATAGTCTCTTTGTTCTATTTATAACTTCAGAAAAATCAGTTTTACAGTGTAGTCACAGAATTAGAGTCTTGAATACACGTGGTCACGGGAAACACATTTAAAACATGTTGCTATCAGGTGTAAATGGCCTGACCAGTTGTGATTGGCACTGAACTCCATTGGCACATGGAAGTTAACCTATCAGAGGTTATTTACAAAGCCTAACCTCAACCCTACAAAAGGTACTCTTAAAGGTACAGCAATAAACCCAGCTAAACTGCTTGCTGTTAAATGCTAAGAGAGTTCAAACTGGCATTGAAATACAAATTACGACTATATTCCTGCAATAATCCTTAACTAGCTTTAATCAGGAGTACATAATGATATACTTTAAAACTGTAATAGAGCATGTCCTCTTTAAATCCACCTCCTGCATGCATCAGAAACCATGTGCACCTATACATGAGCAATGAGCATTACAACCAATCCACCTTTATTAAAGCAAAAGCACATTCTCATGCGCACTAAACACAACAATCAAGCCTGAATACTATTGCATCTGATCCCGTGACCAGCATTAGTCTCCACCTGAGAAACATGTGTCAGCCCAGCAAGACGACATGCAGAGCCTACCGTAGCTATACACCACCTGACCTGCATGCAAAACAGCTCTTCCTTCCCTTACATGCACACACGCATACAAATACATACAGTCACACATGTTCCCTCTCACTGATGTGCAGATACACTCAGTCACACACACCTGCAAAAATCAAACCCAAGTAGTGTCCATCTGCACGTCGTCACCACAGATGAAGCCGTCAGCGCGAATCTCACCTGCACCTGCATGCGTGTGCGCTAGTGAGTGTGCATCCTCCCTACACACACACACACACACGCACACTAGCTAGATGCCTTCAGTCTTAGCAGCTGGCTGTCAGGTGAGCAGAATACTCATTCTCTTATTCCTGCCCTCTCTTTCTCTCTCCGGCACATGTGATGGCAGGTTCTTTATTTAATTCATTACAGCATCGGCTGGCTACTGGCTGCTGCTTTAACTCTTCCGTGGTGGAGTCTCTGGAAATGGCTGGTATAGGATAATTAACTCTCCTCCCGCCAGTTTACACACCGTTGCACTCATCTGTCCCCTCTCTCCCTCTCTTCTTGTCCTCCTCTTCGCCTCCCCCTTTCCATTATTCCACCACGGCTGCAGATAGGCAAATAAATAAAGAGGAATTCCTGTGAAGCGTCTTCCTTCAGAGGTGAGGATATTCTGAAACCCTTCCCCTTTTCTCCGCTGTGTTTTTTGTCTTCTCTGTCACTCTCTCTCTCTCACTCTCTTTATTCCTTGTTCTCTCGCTCTCTCTTTCTCTCTAGCCTGACCTTTGCAATATGATATCACCAGTTTCCATATAAGGGTGGTGTTGCCTTGGCAACCATAGACTCCACCTGTCTCTCACCCAACCACCCTCTCTCTCTCTCTCTCTATCATTTGATCCTGTCATCTCTCACACGCTTGCTGGGCATTAATGTTACGCTCAGGTATATACTGTGATGAGAATCACATACATGAGGATGAAAGAGCTGTAAAATAGATGATGAAAAGACAAAGAGAGACTGTCGAAACAGCCCTGCTGAAAAGATTAGCTTAGACCAGCATGAGTTTCCATGTTTATGCTGGTTCAGTGCTAGTCTAGGTATTCGACTATCATAGTAATGTTGTTCGCCAACAAAAAATGCTCATTGACCAATCTACTTAAAAGAGTAGTTCATACAAAAAAGAAAATTTGCATCATTTATTCATGTTGTTTTAAATCTGTATGACTTTCATAGTTGCACAAAATGATTGTACTGGTCATTCTAGTCAATAAGAGTAATGTAGCTTTCAAGCTTCAAATAACGATTTAAACTTTAGTCATAAGAACTGCTTTTATGGTGCAATGCATCTCTTTTAATGCCGTCCATTGTTACTGCATGGATGAGAGCAACAAAGACTAGTGATCGACCAATATATAACCTAGACCAATTAATTCTAATTTTTTGATTATCGCCATCAGCCTCTAAGTTTTTCTGTCCACAAGTGACCAAAGTAGCACTTTTATTTTGGCATCACTGAAAATCCAGAACCTGAGCTCAGATGCACAGGAGCTCCCATTTTCCATCTTCATTAGGTTACAGTCTTTTTTTTAAAGCAAATTATTCAGCAAACACAAATTTGTGTCTTTTAAACGAGTCATTGAATATCAAACAAATATTTAATTTGACAAACTGTGTTGGTTACAGTGTTTATTTCCTATTATGTTTTTAACAATTTCATTAGTTTGAATCAGTTTATTTTACAGGTTTGTCCATCAAGTTCAAAAGTCTCGTTTTCAACACTCATCCCTCTAAAAACATCAGCGCAGGAGGATTTAGAAAGACTTGAGCGTAAACTTGTCTGTTATACCTGGTGTCTCGATCTCTCTTTTCATGCACACAGCTGATTGGCTGATACTGGTTTGATGCAGTGACATCATCCATATTTGAATGCAACATTACGTCACCCTCTTCCATAAGAACCAGTTGTTCCATTCACAGAGTGGCTGCTGTTTCGCTGTATTCTAGCATGCAACAGCCTGTTTTCTGCGGTGATCACAAAATGTTTCAATGATATTTTGACAGCTTCTCTACAAGCTGTGTGAAAGCTGGGGAGATATTAAGTCTATGCCACCAGTGACTGAAGAGTTTGTATGTACTGCAGGCTCTATAGCTTTGTTCAGACCGTCAGCCTAAATCCGATTTTTTTTGTGCATATCCGATTGGAATCCGATCTTGATGACTGACTGTCCACACTGTGTATCTCGCAACTATTCAAATCCGGTTTGTGTGTCCCGTAGCGCTCTTTCGTTTTACTGAATATCTGCATTGGTTTCTATGGCAATGCCGTTGCGTTGTTATGCCTACACTAAAAACAACAACAGCAAAACAGTTTGCAATACAGATGTTGTCTTACAACATGACAACTTTTTGCCGGTGTTGTGCCCATTTTCGACTCCCTGCCAAATGATTACCCCCCTCGTTGAAATCGCTACCTGATTGCCTAATCCTCCCCCACACCTAACTCTAAACCTACCAATACTAGGGGGTAATAATCTGGCAGGGGTCAGAATTCGGCACTACACCGTCCCGGCTCGATTATATTTTGTTTTATGAGGCAGCGGCAGAAACACAGGAAGCTGGAATGTGTGACTTCATTCCGTGCTGCCGTCTCTGCTGGTTTCAAAACTCAGAGTTGTGTATACTAGCAGTATATGGTCTTTTCCCGCTTGACTTGCACTTCGCAACAGCATAAGCATGTTTCTGCAAAGACGTTCAGCATGTTCTCTACAAAAACGTCTGACGTGTTTACGTTTTACGTGGCGTGAGAACGTGAAAAAGCTACGCTAAATCCGATCTGAGTGGTCATATGTGTCAATGCCTCCTTCAGAAGACCTCTCAGATAGGTACAAAGTCCCATGTTGTGCATCTTTTGTGTGTAAGAGTGTTTCCATGCATGCATAAATGTAATTTACACAAGCAGCATATGTTCCTGAATCAATGTCCTTTTGTAGTTACTGGAGTAACACTCCTATTAACCAGTCAGAAGCTTAAGGATGTTGCAAGGATGTTGAACCAAGAACCAGTCCTATGTGTGTGCAGTTTTCAAAGTACATACACAATATTAACACTGATGATAATAAGAAATGTTTCTTGAGCAGCAAATCAGCATATTAGAATGATTTCTGAAGGATGATGTGACACTGAAGACTGGAGTAATGATGCTGAAAATTACTCAGCTTTAACATCACAGGAATAAATAAAATTTTTAAATATATTAAAAAAAAGAAAAGTTATTTTAAATTGTAATAATTTTTTCAATATTACTATTTTTACTGTACTTTTAATCAAATAAATACAGAATTGATGAGCATAAGAGACTTCTTTCAATAACATTAAAACACGGTCAACATCACAACATCATCTCTAATACGTCATCAACTTATTAAACAACAGACTGGAAATATGTTAAAAATAGCTCAAATAAATAAACGTAGTTTATTTACAGAAGTCCATGAATATAAATTATAAATTGTGTTATAAACATACATTTAATGAGCATAAGAAGCTCCTTTAAAACATAAAACAATCGTTCTGATCGCAAACTTTTGAAAGGTAGTGTGTGTGTATAGTGTGTGCGTGTATATATACACACACACACACACACACACACACTACCGTTCAAAAGTTTGGGATCAGAACGATTTTTATGTTTTTAAAGGAGCTTCTTATGCTCATCAAGGCTGCATTTATTTGATCAAAAATACAGGAAAAATTTTAATATTGTAAAATATTATTACAATGTAAAATAATAGTGTTTTTCTATTTTAATATACATTAAAATCGAATTTATTCCTGTGATGCAAAGCTGCATTTTCAGCAGTCATTACTCCAGTCTTCAGTGTCACATGATCCTTCAGAAATCATTCTAATATGATGATTTATTATCAGTGCTGGAAACTGTTGTGCTGCTTAATATTTTTTTGGAACCTGTGATACTTTTTTTCAGGATTCTTTGATGAATAAAAAGTTAAAAAGAAAAGTTCTTTCTTTTTTTGAAAGAAATTAAAACTTTTATTCAGCAAGGATGTGTTAAATTGATAATAAGTAATAGCAAAGATTATATTGTTAGAAAAGATTTATATGTTGAATAAATGATGTTCTTTTTAACTTTATATTCATCTGATGGAAATTCAGCTTTGCATCACAGAAATAAATTTTATTTTAAAGGATATTAAAATAGAAACCATCATTTTGCAAGATTACCATTTTTTTCTGTATTTTTTTGATCAAATAAATGCAGCCTTGATGAGCATAAGAAGCTCCTTTAAAAAACTGTTCTCATCCCAAACTTTCGAACGGTAGTGTGTGTGTATATATATATATATATATATATATATATATATATATATATATATATATAATTTGCTATTATTATTATTATAAAATAATAAACTAAAATAAACTTTGTAAAACAAAAAATAGTCCTAATAATAATAATAATAATAAATTTGTATTAAAATAGTATTAGAAGTAGTCAAATAAAATAAAATAATAAAATAAAACAAAATAACTATTAACTACCCCTAAAACCAGAGGGTTTGACTGATTAAAAAGACCTAAACTTAACCCTGGAATATGATTGGTGAATCAGAATGTTGTTCCATGACTAACAATAATATTGATCCAGCAACATCAAACAAGGTAAACCTCGTACATACCTGTTCTCGTGCGCTTCTCTCTGCGGTGCCCCTCATGCTGCCATGCGAGGGGGATGGAGAGGGTGGTAGGGAGTGCTGAGGAGGGTACTTGTTCTTCAGGTGGTCCATGAATGCGTCCCGCTTGCGTTCCATGTCGGCCTTGTGCAGGTTGGTGAGGGCCTCCAGGCTCTGGGCGGCGATGACCGTGTGCCGGTGTTCAGAGGTGTGGACCAACCCCACGTTGGAGAAGCGTCGCGTGCTGTTTCCCAGCGTGCGATATTCACGCGGGTACTCCAGGTCATCGGTGGAGATCATGTGACCTCCGCCACGCTCCGGGTCTGGTTTGAGAGAGAGAGATGAAAGGGGGCCAGGAGGAGTTGAGGAATGTGAAGAGTGTGGCACCAGCACACGCCCATCCATTCGGTCATGCATGACCACACGCACGCATGCAACAGTGCAAATGCATTCACAGACAGACAGACGGTGGAGGAGAATGGGGTGAAAAGGAGTAAGAGAGAAAAATGGCATGAGATGTTAGACGTATTACAACAGAAAGGAGCACAAGAGCGAGTGGCTGCTCACTGCAAAGTTATTGATCTCAGGTTTAGTCAAAAGAGGGAAATAAGGAAAAGGAAAAGCACTGATCTATAGATCAGAAAAAAAAGAATGGAGCCAAAATTTCTCTGTAGGAGATTAGCTAAATTTTAAATCATCACAATTAAAAGAACCAAAGACTTAAACTACTTCAGTCTGTGTGCACTGAATTTATTTAATACACGATTTTCACAATTTGAGTTGAATTACTGAAATAAATGAACTTTTCCACGACATTCTAATTTATTGAGATGCACCTGTATATACACGTACCTGTATATACTAGAAGAGAAAAGCAATTAAAAAGTTGGCTACAGAAGTCAGGGGCGTTATGTACAATGTTTTTTGAGGGGGGCACCAGTGGTAGTTCAGACTGATTTTATGCCCTATGAAAAGCACTTTTTAACAACTTAAAAAAATAGTTCACCCAAAAATGAAAATTCTGTCATCATTAACCCTCATATAATTTTTAAGGCTGCACCTGAAATAACATCCCTACAATATACAGTAGCAGGCGAAAAACAGTATGATAAAAGCAGTATGATGGAATTCACAGTACTCATAAAAGAGTAGGCAAAAAGTACCCAGATGACCTACTACTTCAGGCAAGATTCTGAAGTGCACATCCAATTATTATCCCATGAGGCTGCAGGAGAGGATTTCTGAATGCCAGTGATGTGAACTGATGCTCGTAGATCATGTGAAAATGACAACATGTCGAATATAGCATGCCCACATTACATTCATACTACATACATATATACTATATAAAACAGTTTTTTTAGCAGTCCCGAAGTAATTTCTTTATTCAAAATAAGTAACTACTCAAGAGATTATGCAATTTCAGATGCAGCGTAAGACACTGCAAAAGTAATCACACAAATCTCACTAGTTTCTCATGTGTCAAATAATCACATCTGAGCTACCGTCTATACCATATTTGATGTGCTCTATGTATGTGTGTTAATCAATGTTCATATGCGAAATTAAATCTTATAAAGCAATCATGTCTCTTCAGAAGACTTACTGTAGATTAAATATTCTAAATTGGATTAAATACTTGGTACATATGGATTAATTTTACTATGTTTTTGTAATTCTTGATGTGTAAAAGTTTTGGTTGCATGGACTTTCAATGGATGAACAAAAAGGATGAGTGAATATTAAAAATATCTTCATTTGTGTCAAAAAATAAACAATTAATGGGTTTGAATGACGTGAGGGTGAGTAAATGATGACAGACATTTCATTTAATCAGTTAGTTAAGAAGAGTTCAGAAGATGGGAAAAATGTACAGTGAAGTGAAAAAAAGTGACGTGACATGTGGCCAAGTATGGTGACCCATACTCGGAATTAGTGCTCTGCATTTATTCCATCCAAAGTGCACACACACAGCAGTGAACACACACACATCATGAACACACACCCAGAGCAGTGGGCAGCCATTTTTTTGCTGCGGCGCCCAGGGAGCAGTTGGGGGTTCGGTGCCTTGCTCAAGGGCACCTCAGTCATGGTATTGAAGGTGGGAGAGAGCGCTGTACAGTCACTCCCCCCACCCACAATTCCTGCCGGTACGAGATGCGAACCCACAACCTTTGGGTTACAAGTCCGACTCTCTAACAATTAGGCCACGTATAGGTGAGGAAAGCTCTTAAAATCTGTTTTAAAAGGGTGATTCTATAATATAGTAAAACATTTCTGACTTATATGTTTGCCTACAATTTATTATCAGAATCCACAGATACTTGCAAATGACCTTCATTGAAGAAAGATTCAGATAGATGGTGTAGTTACAGCATCTACCAGCAGCAAACTGAATCATGCTAACCAGCCAAACCTTGACACCTTGGTTTACTGTACGGGCCCCCTCAGTTTAAAAGTGCATGATGCTTCTGACAGAGCGGCACAAATACGTTTACGCATTCCTAAACTGCCTCCAAGGACAAGAGGCGCAATCTAATGCACATGTAGCTTCACTACCCCCTCTCTCTTGCTCATAAAGACTGGCAGGAACAGCGGCTAACGCACATGGCAGGCAGACAACACCCATCCATTGTGGTCGGGCAGTATGCAGAGACAAGACATTTATATACAATTGACAAAAACAGTGAAACAAAATGATAGGCCAGTCAGAGGCTCTGATTGGCCAGAGGCAGGCCAACATGAGGGGATATGGGAGTGGCTGGGTGTGGTTACCTTGCTTCGGAAAGCAGGCCCCAACACTGGCTGAAATAAAAAACATTGACCACAAAATGAGTGTTTACTATTGTCATTTTGCATTATTGACACAATTTTCCTAATTAATGCTGTTCAGTTGCTTTGTCACAATCTGTATTGTTAAAAGCGCTATATAAATAAAGGTGACTTGACTTGACTTGACAGTTAAGTTCCTCATTCTCTCTATCTTTCATTCTCTCTTTCATTCCCTTTATCTCTCTTTTATATACACGCACGATAATTGCCTTTGGTGCTGTTGGCAAGAATTGATTCCCAAATCATCTCTCTCTTTTGTATTATGCAAAAGAAACAGGAACATTGTTCAGTCATAATACAAAAAATGAAATCCTACACCGAGGAGCAAATTCTCTGACTGCTGTTCACGAAAACTAGAAAGGCACTTCTCACATTGCTGGTGTCGTTTTTTTGTGTAAACAGAAGCTTTCGGTAAACATCCTCAATTCCAACCGAAAACCTTCCCGAGCACCTTCTGTCAAGAATGTATGAGTCTCACTGTCAGCTTCCTTGAAGCCCCTGAACAAACAAATACAAACACCCACACAATCACTGCATTAAACTTTACATTTATCAAAAATTCCTCCTTCTAGCTACTACTCTTCACTTATTTTCTCTTTCACATGTTAACAGATTCAAACCTCTTATGACTAACACATCAATAAATTCATTTAAAAAGAAATGAGAGTATATGTTTTTGATGTTGTGAGGTGTGTGTGTGCGTGTGTGTGTGTGTGTGTGTGTGTGTGTGTGTGTGTTGGAAGCTTTTCAGCAGGAGTGAGGTCAGAAAAGGCAAGTATTGGTTTTGATTGCTTGTGTGGAGTAATTTTGTTAATAAAATGTTAATGAAGTACCTGAATGTTTTAATGGGCTACAATCTAGCCCCTGGTGATGGAATACTGCATTTAAACCTGTGGCCAGATTACAGGAACACACCAAGCATAACAAAACTGCTGAAAGCTGCAGGTGACATGGTGGTACACTATATCTGCACTGATTTGTCTGTTTGCATGGTCCTTCATTTATTCATCATGCATTATCCTAATACAGTGGGGCAAAAAAGTATTTAGTCAGCCACCAATTGTGCAAGTTCTCCCACTTAAAAAGATGAGAGAGGCCTGTAATTTTCATCATAGGTATACCTCAACTATGAGAGACAAAATGAGAAAAAAAAATCCAGAAAATCACATTGTAGGATTTTTAAATAATTAATCACCGACAAGCGATCTTCTTCACCTCACCTTTTTTCCTTTGTTTTTGTCTCCGGTTTCTGTCACAGGCGAGCGCTCCTACCCCACCATGGACGAAATCCTCCAGCAGCTCACAAAGGTTAGCATCCGCCAGCAACAAATCGTTGAGCACCTCGCCACCCATCAAGGAGAGATGGAGCAGGAACTCGCGGCACTGCGGACTGCTGCCGGACCCCCGAGTGCAAGCCGCAAAGCTGCTACCCAAGCTGACCCCTCATGATGATGTAGAAGCCTTCTTACAAATGTTCGAAGTGACGCCACCTTGGAAGGGTGGCATCAGGATGACTGGGCACGGGTACTGGCTCCCCTGCTGACGGGCGACGCGTAGCATGCATACTTCGCTCTTCCCGCCGCCTCCGCCGATCAATATAAGGAGGTCAAGAAGGAAATCCTAGCCCGCCTGGGGTTATCCCCTATCTGTGCCGCCCAGAACTTCCACGAGTGGGAGTATAAGCCCCATCTGCCGGCCCGTGCCCAGGCTGCCGAACTCACACGACTCGCACAGCACTGGCTGCTGGAGGGGGCTCCATCGGCTGGACAGGTGGTGGAGCGTGTGGTGATAGACAGTCTTCTCCGAGCCCTTCCCCGATCTCACCGACAGGACGTTGGGATGAGGAACCCAACCACCACGTCGAAGCTGGTGGAGGCTGTCGAGCTGGCGGATGTGGCCCAACACCGGGATGCTGGAGAGTGAGTGCCACCCCCAGAGCTTCCACGAGTGGGAGTAAAAGCCCCATCTGCCGGCCCGTGCCCAGGCTGCCGAACTCACACGACTCGCACAGCACTGGCTGCTGGAGGGGGCTCCATCGGCTGGACAGGTGGTGGAGCGTGTGGTGATAGACAGTCTTCTCCGAGCCCTTCCCCGATCTCACCGACAGGACGTTGGGATGAGGAACCCAACCACCACGTCGAAGCTGGTGGAGGCTGTCGAGCTGGCGGATGTGGCCCAACACCGGGATGCTGGAGAGTGAGTGCCACCGTTTCCCCGGAGGATGGTCCAGGAGCGGCGCGTGCTGGAGGGCACCCCAAAATGGCCTTTTGTACTGTGTTGTGCTGTGCAGCGAAGGGGGGAGGAAAAATCATTGTTGGTGGTGCCACGCACCAAAACGGAGACCGTACTGGAGCTGGCGCACTCCCATCCCTTGGCAGGGCATCTCGGAGCCGGGAACACCATCCAGCGGATCCGCGACCGCTTCCACTGGCCAGGAAGTGAAGCGGTTCTGCCAAGTCTGCCCGACCTGCCAAGTGACGTCACCCAGGACGCCTCCCCCCAGTCCGCTGATACCACTGCCCATCATCGAGGTGCCCTTCGAGCGCATCGGGATAGACCTTGTGGGGCCATTGCCTAAGTCTGCCCGGGGGCATGAACACATCCTGGTGATTGTCGATTATGCCACCCGGTACCGAGGCAGTGCCCCTCTGAAAAGCCACCGCCAAAGCCATTGCCCAGGAACTCTTCCTGCTCTCCAGCCGAGTCGGCATCCCAGCGGAGATCCTGACCGATCAGGGTACCCCCTTCATGTCCCGGCTAATGGCTGACCTCTGCCGGCTGCTGCGGGTGAAGCAGTTGAGGACCACGGTCTACCATCCCCAGACCGACGGACTGGTCGAACGCTTCAA